>NC_140170.1:35024189-35056973 GCF_963971535.1 Notolepis coatsorum | reverse complement strand
ACAGACCACCCACTATCAGTTCCATGCTCCCTCTCTGCTACACCTCCAGACAGACCACCACTATCAGTTCCAATGCTCCCTCTCTGCTACACCTCCAGACAGACCACCACTATCAGTTCCATGCTCCCTCTCTGCTACACTCCAGACAGACCACCACTATCAGTTCCATGCTCCCTCTCTGCTACACCTCCAGACAGACCACCACTATCAGTTCATGCTCCCTCTCTGCTACACCTCCAGACAGACCACCACTATCAGTTCCATGCTCCCTCTCTGCTAGACCTCCAGACAGACCACCACTATCAGTTCCATGCTCCCTCTCTGCTGCACCTCCAGACAGAACACCACTATCAGTTCCATGCTCGCTCTACCCACTTAATCCCTTTTGATGATTGCAAATGAGAGTACACAGTAGTAGACAGTAATATAAAGAATGATGTACTCAGAGTGTAACGGCGCTAGCACACTGAACGCGCACGAATTTCACGCACGGCTACCGTGCGGGATCGCGCGCCTGGCCAGGCACACCTGGACCGACGACTTGAGCGCGCGGAAGCACACGAGGAAGGCACATTTACATTGGGACAGCTGTAAATGCCTAGTCTATATGCGAAGTCAGTCCCCGTTTGAAGATTTTTTTAAGATTTCCAGTTCCAGTGTTCTATTGTCCATTTTGTATGTATAACCCGTTATTATATAATTAATTAGTATGTTAGAATTTATTTTAGAATGATGATCAGTGTGACTGTACTCCTGAAAGAGCAGCGTGGAGCCCCAGCAGCAGCAAGAGCTCTATCTCTCTCTCTCCCTCTCTCTCTCATCCCTCTCTCGCTCTCTCTCTCTCTCTCCTTTCTCTCTATCCCTCTCTCTCTCTCCCTCTCTCGCTCTCTCTCTCTCTCTCTCCCTCTCTCTCTCTCTCTCTCTCGCTCTCTCTCTCTCTCCCTCTCTCTCGCTCTCTCTCTATCCCCCCCTCTTTCTTACCATAATTAGCTGTCAGGAAACAAATAAAACGTTTGTCATTATAGGTGACAAGGTGGATTGACTTAATGACTGCTATATCCTGCTATTATTATTATTATTATTATTATTATTATTATTATTATTATTATTATTATATTATTATTATTATTATTATTATTATTATTATTATTATTATTATTATTATTATTATTATTATTATTATTATTATTATTATTATTATTATTATTATTATTATTATTATTATTATGCAACATTGTAGGTTATGTTATAGGTATAAACAAACATACAGACAGTTGGGCGTTATTGCATTGGGAAAGATACAGACACAGCTGGTTGAACAACATCTATATCTGTGGTAATAATGCAGATATTCAATTGTATTTCTGTGACAATGCGCGAGGCGCACGCCTCCCGCGCCGCCTCGAATCCGATTGAAGCGGAAAAGATAGCTTGCCGTCCGCGAGCCGCCCGCGAGGCGCGCTCCCGCTTGCCGCCAGTGTGCACAGTAGCGTCTGTTAACATGGGAAGCGGCAGCCGCCCGTCCGTCCGTCCGTGTTCATTCGTTAGCAGTGTGCTAGGGCCGTAACACTCAAGTTCAACCCTGTATGACGAACAATGGCACTTACCCATAGCTGCCAGTAGATCTGTCCCCGAAGCCTGTTTTTTGGATTCGAACTTTGGCAGGGTTTTGTCGAACGGATGTTCGAACCATAGTTTTTAATCATGCAAAAAAATTTGCTTCTAAAATTTCTTTCTGTTTCAGTACTGTCGAGCCTCAACTTTAGGTACATAGCGCAGATTTTGCGCATATAACGTAGAACATAAGCGCATATTGTTGCGGTTATTAAAAGTAGTAGTACTTACTTACTGGTCACGGGACGCTTCAATAACGTCTGGATGGGTAATCCATTTTGTGAATACATTTGTTGAAACAAACATCTTTTTTGCATGATTGATTAATTCCCTGATAATGTATGACGTGACCCCTCCTCATCTCGACTAGACTGTGTGTCTGTGTTCGGTGCGTGACTTTCAAATTATTGTAAACACAACATAGTACTGTGATATTCTGATATATATCACATTCTGATATATATTTTTCGTGTACATTTTTCTTTTTAAATAAAAGGTGGCTAGTGAGTTGTGTATGAAGGATATGGAAATGTTCCAGGTATGCCCTCAGTGGTTTGTCTCGGAGGACCTGGTCGCTCTCAGGCTGAACGTAATCTCCCAATAACAACCTCTACCCTGTCATTGGAGGTATTCTCCCAACTATCCTATCACTGGAAGCCAGAGGATTTACACATAATCTGGAACAGTTTGGCCTGAGAGCGGATCAGTGCAGGGCACAGCAGGGCAGGGCAGGAGAAGATTGCCCTGAAGTGGAGAGAAAACCAGAGACAGCCAAGGTGACGACAAACTGACAAAAAACCCTCTTGGGCAAAATACACCACCTAGCCATCACCAGGAGACAAGAGAGAAAATAAACACTGTGGCCCTATGTACACAGGTACATTGTTTTTCAAAACCAATGCCAGGGACCATCCTGGTTAGCTGACATTGTCTGTTTTTCCTGTATTTAAAGTATTGGCCAGTGCTGGAAAGTTATGTAAATGGAGGATATGTCACTACCATCATAGCACCATAGCACCGTAATTAATACCATCATATCCTGTGAAAAAGCGGGGTATAACACACCCATAGTTGGGGGACAGCAGTGGCCTAAAGGTTAGAGAAGCAGGCTTGTGACCAGAAGGTCGCTGGTTCGATCCCTCGGTACTGGCAGGAAAACTCTGAATAACTCTCTCCCACGCCGCAATACCAACCACTCAAGTGCCCTTGAGCAAGGCACTTAACCCCCAACTGCTCCAATGGAGCCGCTAAGTGGTCAACAGTGTCAGGCTGTGGTCGTGCTGGGCAGCTCTCTCAGGTGTGAATGTAGTAACTGTGTGTGTGTGAAGCAGAGTGTTGCTGAAAAAGAGCATTCATGCTTAGTGAACCTACCCTGGTAAATAAAGGTTAAACAAATAATAAAATAAAAAAAACAGTTTATATTTGTCTGCATTTTCATTCTAATTTGGTGCCCATCACCAGGGAATCTGAGTAATCTAACTCAGGTCCGCACAAAAAACCGCACCCTGGTCCATCTGTTTGAGGTGGTCTCGGTCTGCTTCCAAGTGAACCCTGGTTCATTAGAGGTGTGAATGCAAACTGGACCAAAGGTAGGATAAGGCCCTGAACAATCATTCATTTAATGAAGCTGACTGAGCAGTTTTTGTTGACTGTATATTTCCAAATGTTTGATTTTAGATTTTTTTATCATCATAATGTTATTATTTTCACAGCTGGTAAATTCAAAATAGCCAAATGATGTTGTGATACTGAACAAATACCTAGTCTAGACTGCAGTACATACTTAATTACTGACAGTGAATTGGAAAACATATTTCAACATTTGTGGAAGCCAAGGTGGAGATTTTGTCATCCACATTATAATCTCCCGTTTACCCAAAACGTTTGAGGCCCTTTTTCACAGTATAATGTTGGCAGGTATGGATTAAAAATGCAAAATGTCCAATACAAGGCTGACCTGCGTGATCAGGTGGCTTTGTTTAGAAAGTTGGTTTGTTTTTCAGTTGAGTTTGTTGTGTTCACTCATAGTTAACGACAGTCGAGTAGTTTCTTGTGATATATCACATTCCCAGTACACATTCCCAAAATAATCTAAACGGACTCATCACTTCAGTGCACCTGCTGTAGGTGAGTGGAGCCACCTGGAGCAAGCGATGCAGCTGCGCTCTCTGAAAAAACAGCTATTCTCTGATTTCCCAAATCTCTCTCTCTGCCTCGCTCCTATAGCTACTTTGGCTTGACTGAGAAAACCGAGAGAGAGAGAGAGAGAGAGAGAGAGAGAGAGAGAGAGAGAGAGAGAGAGAGAGAGAGAGAGAGAGAGAGAGAGAGAGAGAGAGAGAGAGAGAGAGAGAGAGAGAGAGAGAGAGAGAGAGAGAGAGAGAGAGAGAGAGATAGGGATAAAGAAGAGAGAGTGAGATTGTGTGTGTGTAAGAGAGAGAAAGAGAGAGGGAGAGAGAGGGAGAGAGATAGAACATGAAAGAGAAAGAGAGTCTGTGAGGGAGAGAATGAAAGAGGGAGAGAGAGTGAGGTAGAGAGAGATAGAGAGAGAGAATATGTTACACCTGTATAGAGCTGCCGCGGTATTGATGTTTTCCTTACCGCACAAATTTGCAAAATATTTCCTACCGCCGCGGTTATTACCGCACACACACACACACACACAAAAAAAGTTTGAATGCATTTTTATTGTAGTCTACTCTTTATAGCATATAGCCTGCCTCTAGTCTAAATGTCTATCTTTAGAGGATGACTTTGCAGCATGAATATTGTTTGGGATTCGGCATGCACGCATTCGTTATTAAAAGTGAAACACGGATTCGAAGTCTCCCCTCGGTGTCGCGAGCAGGGGTGGTAGCGGCGCGCCCGCCGGTTACCCCCCCGACCCTTTCTTCTTCTTATTATTATAACGTTACTACTTATGATTACAAAGGCATTCGATTTGTGGCATTAACGTTAGTATAGTTACACGTTCGTATTTACTGGACCCTAGCAAGGCAAGCGTTACTCAATTAATATCTAAGTTCCTTTCTTTGCTCAGAGCGTGCCGAGTTGTACCCATTCTGCGGTCTGTTAATAAAGTTTTCAATCAGACAAGTGTATAGAACGAAGGGCTTTTATTATAACATTGCGTTGCAGTAAAATCATTATGCCTCGTTCCCTGAGGAGCGACGGCGTCGGTAATCCACTCCGGTCTCCAGTGGGAGCTAACGTACTATTAGCCGTGTTGTGACTGTGAGCTCTGATCAATGGCTCATGGCTGAGATTCAGGAAGTAAAAGCACTGCAAGATGCTCCAGCATGTGATGCGTATCTCTTCTGACCAATCAGTGGTCTGCAGTGTTTCATGTGACTTTTCTGGTACCCAATAGGGTCGATTAGAATCTCGACAGAGAAGTAGAATCTCGACAGAGAAGTAGCAGAGCCGCAAACCCAACGAGAGCGTAATAATAATAATAATATAATAAAAAACAGCGGTGATGCCGGTATTCAGCCCAACGCTGCGGTGGGCATGATGTAACAGCGATACCGCGGTAATACAGATACCGCGGCAGCTCTACACCTGTACAACATGCTCATTGCTGTATGCATCACAAGACAGCCTTTCCCTACAGAGAGAGAGTATTGTACTATTGTAGCTTTTCTTGTGAGGTCAAAAACTATATTTTAAGCAACCAACGTTGTCAGCACTGATTGCTTTTAGATGATAGGATGAAGATATGTGGGTATATGTTAGGATGGGACAAGGATTTTCAATGTACTGTCCTTTTGATGTAGGTGTTCTTAAATTATGTCTACTACTAGGGAATTTCTGTTTGTATTTATTGTTTTCCGTAATGTATTGGATATTACGTATTGTGTTTTTCCTTGTAAGGTGGGAGGGAGGGGTGGAGGGAGGAGGGAGGGAGGGAAGGTGGAGGGGAGGGCTTTGTATTCTTGTATTTTGTACTCTTTGTTCTTTTACTCTATATGACTGTATGACTGTTTTGTACCTATTCGTTTACTACAGATGGCAATGTGCTTCTTGCTAAATCTGGTGCAGCCATCTTCTGGTTTACTACAAATGATTAATGGCCGTGTACACTGTCCTTTTCATAAACCCCCCAAAACTAAACGAAACTACAGGACATTTTTATACAAAACTTCAAATGTCATATGGATCTATAATTCAGCTGCGTCTTCTTCATCCTCCGTGGAGCAGCAGCTGCTTTTAAACCTTGCTGATGTCACCGTTTTGTGTTTCTGGCTTTAGGAGAGTAATTCACACTGATGCTGATTGGCCTGTTCTTGCCCTATGGTCCACAGGAAGAATAACAATATGCATTTTTAAACCGAGTGGCATTTCACTGCCATGGTTACACTTACAACGTTTCATTTTCAAATTATTTCAAGTTCAAGTTTCTTTAATAGTTGTCATACAGAAGTACAGAATACTTTCGTTTGCATGTCCAAGTTAAAAGTACAGAATACTTTCGTTTGCATGTCCAAGTTAAAAGGCAACGCCGTTTTGGCAGGCAATTTCGTTTTCCTATCGGCAACTCCCAAAGGGGGGTTTTCATTTTGAAAACTCGCTGGCCATGTAATATGCGCGAGCCAGATACGGAGCCGTTCTCGCCCAACGCCCATGCGCAGTAGACAGCGACCTGTGCTCTCTCTATCTGAAGCGGCGCGGGGCTCCACACACTCCCGACCGAGACGCACACTCATACACGCGCTGTGCTCTCTCTGTCTGAAGGGGAGCGGGGCTCCACACACTCCCGACCGAGGCGCACACACAAATACCTACCGCGGGCCGCGCATACAGGAGACAAACGACGTCTAACTTGCCTGCCAATACACAACGTTCTGAAAAGTGAAATGAAACGAAATCGTTTTGCCTTTAATGTAACCGCAGCCTTAGCTCCCACAACATCCTCAGATTCCTCACCCGTACTGTGCTTCATTTACACATTGATTCCACTCACAACTGTAATAAAAACCATACCAGTCTTATCTCTATCTCATTGATTTACCCATAACATTTAATACTATGGCAAACACAATCCCAAGTGCAACAGTGTGGCATTGATTTAGCCATAATGCATTTTATGATCACCGCACACACACTGGCGTGTTCTTTCAATATGAAGTCGTTTTGAATTCTCATTAAGCAAAGACCTACATGAGTGATTTTATTGCGTGAACCTGCCACGCTGCCACACTCCGACTCAACTGAGCGGTGATGGACTGTAAAAAACAAACAACAAACAAAAGGTTGGACGATACAAAACTGACAGTGCCCAATAGTGACAAAATTCTACTCATTGCCTATGGAGAACAATGCGGGGGGCAGTGGCGGCTCGCCACCGGGGGCGCTAGGGCGCCGACCCACCTGTTAAATCAGAGAAGAAGGAAAAAAAAACGTTTTTGTTTTTTGTTTTAGAGCCCTATAAATAATATAAACATGTTTAAAATGAATAATATTTACTCATTTTAAGGATGTTTGTGTTTCCAATGCACAATATAACGTTAATATATAAAATAAAAAATACTCGTTTTCCTGAACAGGAAGTGACTCACTCCTGCTCATTTCTCCTGCCGCATTTCTCCTCTAGCCGTATTTCTCGGCCCGGGCTAGACGCAATAGCGCTCTGAGTGCGCGTCACTGTTTGATCGCTGTATCCGTCGCAGCCAATCAGTGCGTAACGCGTTGTGCGTTGAAATATGACTATTATGTTGGAAACCGGGCGCGATTTGAAGCGGTCTAGGCAGCAGCGTCAAGAATTTCCGTAGCCGCATTTCGCTGATTGGCCGACGCCACTTTTCTATGTTCCAATTTTAGGTTTTCTAGCTTGGTAGAGATAGTTGTGTTGTTGTGAGATGCAGCTATTTGTCTTAGAGCGTGACTGCAAGTTCTTTCGACGGTTAAGCTTAGGCACTCTTTCAAAGTTGGTTAAGGTTAGAGTTTGTCTTAGAGCATGGCGATAGAACGCCAGGTAGTTTGCAGTCTGTTCGACGCGGAAATGGACAAAGAAATCAAGTACTGTCTTGTTGTGTGGTGCTAACAGCTGAGCTAACACTTGGCTAACAAGCTATATGGCGGATACAGTCTGGACAGTGGTCTGGATATACATCATCAACAGCGGATTATACACTTTATCAAGCCCACCACGTTTCAATTAAACAAAGTGAGTTTATGCTGATGCTGTTGTGTTGTTGTTAGCTCACACAGTACTTGTTGGCTAACAAGAAGCTATATATGGATGCAGTGTGGAGGGACAATCGGACAATGGACATCAACAACACAGTCTGGACAATGGACGGAGTGGATATACTTTATCAAGCCCTTCTGCCTGCTGTCAATTTAACAACAAGGTAGATTTGCTCTCTCTCTCTCTCTCTCTCTCTCTCTCTCTCTCTCTCTCTCTCTCTCTCTCTCTCTCTCTCTCTCTCTCTCTCTCTCTCTCTCTCTCTCTCTCTCTCTCTCTCTAACGTGATCTCTCTCTCTCTCTCTCTCTCTCTCTCTCTCTCTAACGTGATTCTCTCTCTCTCTCTCTAACGTGATTCTCTCTCTCTCAGCCACTCAGCTAACGCTTCTCCCTCTCTCTCTCTCTCTCTCTCTCGCTTCTCCCTCTCTCTCTCTCTCTCTCTCTCTCTCTCTCTCTCTCTCTCTCTCTCTCTCTCTCTCTCTCTCTCTCTCTCTCTCTCTCTCTGCGTGTGTTTGGAGACAGAGCGAGTTTGTTTCTAACTTTTATATTTATATATTGTGTTTCAAGTTGTGAATTAGACTGTACTTTATTTGACTGGTTGTGTGTAGCTTGGTCAGCTGAAGGCTGCCAGTGACATGCCAATGCTGGTACATATGTTTGCAAAATGTTTGGTATAGCGCCCTCTAGCGCCCTCCCATGGAAAGAATGTAGCAGCCGCCACTGGAGGGGGGTGGACTGACCATGGCAGTGACACCACAGAACTGCCGTGGATAGAAAGGCCCCCTTCCTAGTATACAATAATGGCCTGGGTGAATACTTGATTCTGATTGTCTGGAGGGGTGTTGATTATTTTTCGATATACTGCACAGCTAGAGCCTCATCACAGTTCAAAATTAACGCACTTGTTTGGCTTCTTCTTCATTCAAACTTCATTCTAAACTGCCATTTGACCCATAAAGCTAACTTTATGCTTGCAAGCCTTTCTGTCAATAACTTTGCCTATTGTTAACTAAGAGTGAATATGATCTGACAGTATGTTGGACAAAAAGGCTGGCTTGCTAGTCCCTAAATCAATCCTTTTTTCACGTCAAATATGCATGGTAGCTAATAGCACTGTCAGTCGTAGCCTCAAGTTACATTCATTGTTTCATTGTTGCTAGTTGAATTACAAAGATTTTTTTATATTTTATTTTTTTAGAATTTTTTAAACATAAACATAACAACAAATTAGACTCACAAGCATTAACAGTAAACATCCAATGAAATCACCTTTTGAATCATTATAAATGTAGTTCTATTTCATACTGGCTGCCGCTCAGCGGCATCTGCACGCACTTCACTTCGTGCACAAGCACTGAATAAAAAATTCCACAATGTACCTTTACATCCCAACATTCGTCTGGCCACACCCCTATCCGCTTACCTTCATAAGCAGGTGTGTGGTCACCTACTCGCCTCCTTCTTCACTTTCACCACAAGGAAGTGCCTTCGGTAGATCCCACACTTGACGAGGTTGTTAGCTGAAGAAAGTTGGAACGGGAAGATACGTTGACATCATATCTTTATTTTCTCTCTCACTATTTTCGAGAAAATACGGCGATATTGTCTTCGTCACTGGAGTGTCTGGAAGATGATGATCATTCTGACCTCCACCGGCTTTTTCGTATTAGGGGCTCGCGCCACTGATGTACTCCCCGACTGCAGTCCTCCTTGCTGCGGCTGGATGGGGTTGCCCTCCGGTCATACAGCTGGACTGTAGGAAGCACCGGCTGTTGTGAGAAATCGGTTTGCTTCCGGGTGGGGTGAGTATTGTTTTGCTTGCGAGCTCTGGTGTCTGTTTATGCTATGGGGGTTAGCTGACAATTTTACGAACGCCGACTCCGGACTGGGGTCCTCTGCTCGGCTTCTTAAGCAACGGACAGAGGATCTTGGTCTGACGCCCATGATGGTCAACCTAGTGGGCCGCGACCAAGACCTGGGAAAAACCCAGGATTCTCTGGACGAGCGGATGCTTCTCTGTCCCGTGCAGGCCCCATCTTTCACATAAATGTGGAAGTACACCCTAACGAGGAAATGTGGGCATATGATCTTCTTTATCGGGAGTTCCATGCTCAAAGTTGGCTGCAGCCCGGATGGGAATTGTGCTGGCTCCGCTGTATGTCTGGTAAATCACTGTTGAAAACTGTGTTTGACATTTCTTGGACTTGGACAGCGACTTGGACAGCGGCCTGTCTGAAGTGTGGCTTGTTATGTCGTTGTGTACAGTTCAGGTGATAGCTGCTTAGCTGGCGTGCTAGTTGTGGCTTACTGTTGTTAGCCTGTCAGATGTTAGCTGCGGCGCTAGCTCGTTGTGTTCACCAGGCTAGTAAACGTTAGCTTGTTGCTATCAGTCGGACGGCTGTTAGCTTAATGCTACACTGCTGAAACGTTCTGTGACTATAACATGCCTTAAACACTCTGACTACGACGTCATCTTTGACAGAGGATGTTAGTCGACCCTACACCCGGGTGCCAGTGCCAGCGAGGACTACGTCAACATGGAGAACGGCGGCTGAGTGGCATTACGGACATACCCTCGTCACCGGCGCAGGAGATGCTGGGTTCAACTCGTTGTCCCGTTAACCGGTGTTGCTGTTCTCTCTGCCTGCGTTCAGGGTGAAGGTAGGAGTCCTCCGGACTGTAAACACTTCTTCTTTTCTTCCCTTCTAAATGTTTTGTGATAACGATGTTTCCAAAACATGTGTTGCTGCAATACATTGAGGATACGACGCGTGTTGTGTGTGAATTGTCTTGTCACTGGTATAGCTTCTCTCTGTAGTAAATCGGCGTTGTTTTTTACATGTGTAAAAATGAACTGGTTTGGTTGTGATGAGAACATGTGTGTTCATGTAACGTTGTACCGTGGGTGAACTCACAACTAAGAGGGTTATTAACCTGTAAAGCTGTGCTTAGTGACATGTGATTGAGGAGTGAATCTTTTTTCTCAGCCTGTGATGACAATGAACAGCATGTTCACACATTAACAGAGGTGCCTGTTCGCCTTGGTCGTATCAAGGGTAAGATGGGAGGGGTGACCCCCCGGTTTCCCTGGGGCTTCCCCCCCTCCTCTCAGACATGTTTGGTTACAATATATTGTGTCACTGTGTTTGTGGGGATACGATGTAACCCTCAGCTTAATTGCTGGGGTTGTGCTTTCTGCTTGAGAAACAATTTTTTCCTAAAGAAAAGGTTGTTTGGTCACTTATCATGTGAGCTTAGCAAGGCCTGTGGCCAATACGTAATCGAGGACTTCTGTCTTCTCTCGTTATGAAAAACGACATTCCTCTGTAGTAAGAGTGTACTTGCCGTTTTTTGTTGTGATGAAGGGTTGTGTGTGTCGTTGTGATCTACGACTGGGTTAGGTTTGGCCCACAGAAGCACATGTGTAAGTCTGGACCGGGGCTCTCTGTTCTGTGTTTTTCCTTAGTAAAACTCAGGTAGCAGGTTAGCGCATGAGCTATGTGAGGCTGTTAGATGCTTCATGTAGCATGCTATGACTGTGTCATGCTCTATTTGTCATTACATCGTATCATGGGTGAGGGGTCGTAAAGGGGTGAACTGGTAATCCTTTCCTCCCCTTTTTCTGTTGGTCAGGGGTTAAAACCACCGGGTTTCAAGGTTCCTGTCACGTTGCTGTTCTGCACGTTACAGGGTAAGGGAAAGATTGGGCGTGTGCACCGCGGAAATCCCCCCGCCATAGAGTACGTCACTGAGCGCGTCTCTATTGGTAGGACTTCCGTGGGTTGTTCAGGTCCATGTTATGGATCTGTTTCAGGGAGTTGTCAGAGCTCCTCCTCACGAAGCTCCTCCTCAGGGAGAAGTGCCTTCTGTGAGTTCAGACTCTCCTTCCCAGTGAGGGAGCCTCCTCAGAGTTCAGAGCCTCCTCCTCAGATTGTCAAGGTGAGTAGAACTTAAAAAAAATAGTTCTGCTCTATTGTGTGTGTATTCGATTCAATTCGATTATTGAGTGTGTATTGGTTCAGTGCCTCCTCCTCGGAGAGCTCTAACCCAAGTGTTACATAGCTCAATGTTGCAATATATTCTTTTCAATCTAGACAGCTTGCGTGGGAAGTCTCTCTGGGGATTTCCGTCTCCTCCCTGTGGCGAGGGTGGCGGGATGTAAAAATGTAAAAAAAAATGTAAAAAAAAAGGGCACAGGACTGGTTCTGGTCGCGCTGGTCCAGGTCAGTTAACCCGTTGTCCGCCGGGGATGCAGATCTGCTGTTCTGGTACCCTGAGGGACTTGTGCTTTTTTCGGGGGGAAAAATGCCGGGTCGGCCTGGGTGTCACAGGGTTAGGCGTTATGGAGACCCTTTGTTGGGTACACGTTGTACCTGGCACTATCCTAAGAGACTGGTTCTCCTTTCTTTCGCTCCTCTCTCACGCATGGCGAAGAGGGGGCTGTTGGGGTGGTCTTCTGGACCTCCTCTGGTAACCCTGTGTGCTTCCCGAGCCGCCGGGCCCGGTCCGAAGTAATGTTTCGTTGAAACCGTAGGCCTGGTATAACCCTTTTTGGAAACTGAAACACTTGTACTGCGGTATAGCTGGTGTATACCCGCAGGTGTGTTTTGGAGTTTTTTTCTTGAGGGGTTATAAGAACAACCACCGTCTGTGTACTGAGAGGGTGGTTGATTCCCTGGTGTATTGGAGCAGAGTCAACTCCCGGGTTACCCGGTTGAGTGTGCCCCTGCACGTTCATGACGTCTGCCAATCGTGTCAGCCTTCTCTGCCTTGACCCCTCTGGGTGGGTTTTTTTTATGGAGGCTTTGTCATGGTGCTCAACAACGCCAGCATACGCCCCTTCCGCCGGGGGGGCTGTTTTCAGTTGACCCCTTTGGCGCCTGTCTCGTCCGCAGTGCTCCAGGCTCAGGTCTACAGCCTGCTGCCTGGTTTCCCCGGTGCGCTGCCTGCTTCCGTTGGTTAACCTTTTTTGAGTGCTTTACGGCCATGCTGACTGCCTGTGTTGCAGGGTCAGTGTGCCAGGCGGTGTACTATTGGGAGGAAAGGGCCCGCTCTTGGAGGGGCCCTATCCGAATATGCTGGCGATGTGGGGGGCGGTGTCACTAAGTGACCGCCTGGTGGGGTCTTGATGCCTGGCGTCATTGACCTCTCCGGGCCCCCCTTTTTCCAGGGGATCCAGTCCCTTCAGTGGGTCTGGGTCTTCCTTCGCGCTCCGCTGCTACGGCCTTGCCACGGGGTTGAGTTTGCTCTTGACTCCGTGATTTTGGGGGCAGTAACGAGGGTTGTTCCTTCCGTTCGTTCCCTGGTGGCATGCGGGTTGTGCGTAGTCGTGGGGTCAAGCCACGATCTGCTTACCCTGTGCGTTGAGTTGCTTGAGTTCCTCTTCGAAAGGGTCGGATCCGTCTCCCTCCCGTCCTCCAATAGGGAGGGTATCCTCCATTAGGGAGGGTCGGGGGGCTCGGTCCTCCCCGGTCTGATGGTTGTGGGGGGCCTCAGTGGGGTACATTTGTCGAGCTTCAGGCTCCCGCTCGGCTCCTGTAGTGCAGATGACGCTGAGCGGCAGCCAGTATGAAATAGAACGTAAGGTTATGTATATAACCAAGTTCTATGAATACTGGTGACGCTCAGCGTCAGGACGCCACTGCGGCCCTTGATCTCGCCTTGTGGTGAAAGTTTGGGAAGGAGGCGAGTAGGTGACCACACACCTGCTTATGAAGGTAAGCGGATAGGGGTGTGGCCAGACGAATGTTGGGATGTAAAGGTACATTGTGGAATTTTTTATTCAGTGCTCGTGCACGAAGTGAAGTGCGTGCAGATGACGCTGAGCGTCACCAGTATTCATAGAACTTGGTTATATACATAACCTTACGTTTACGAGATATATACCTAATACTTGCTATCTACATATGCTCTTGCTCGCTCACCCCCCCCCGGACCCCCACTTGGATAATCCATCCATTCTCTTTCGTTTCTAACCAGGCACTACACTTTATATGCTAGCTTTTATTCTCTCCACCACTTCTAACCAGATTGCAATGTTGGTTTCACTGACACCTAAAATTCTTGCTGTAGATATTTCTAGATAAATCACATCAAGATAAGTAAGAACCCATACCTTCCGTCAAATTTTTTCCGGTTGAATCCATCGTGATGCTATCAGCTTTTTAGCAGCTGTGAGACCAGATAAAACTAGTCTCTTTAGCTGTATAGGGGCTGCAAACTGAAATACATCATTCAACAGCATTACAGAGGGATGTACAGGTATGTTCAGAGATAAGAATACTGATAATTGCTGGGACACTTCTTTCCAAAATATCTTAACCGGTGGGCAATCCCAATACATGTGCATGAATGTACCCTCATCCCCATTTGTACATAAGGAACATAGGGAAGTCCCATTCTGTTCAATCTTATAGGAGTCGGGTATGTCCTATGAATATAATTAAGATTAATTTGTTGATGGTCCGGGTTACGTGACGCAATTCGAACGTTTGCCAAGACTTCTTGCCAATCAAAATCTATTTCCAAGTCTGGTATATCCCTCCTCCAGACTTAGTCTAGGGGGAGGATTCCATATGAAGACGTTAGTAAGTGATGATAAAAATCAGATACGAATCCTCTCGATGTCTCTCTTTCATAGAAGAATTTGTGATATCTGTGGTGCTCAATTGGTATCCTCTTCTGGGTCTTGGGATATTTCATATGTTTTGGCTAATTTTGATTTAAATTGTATAATTCCCATTTTAAAATGTTTTACCATGGTATGTTTGGTATCTTTTTTTTCAGCACAGCCTCACATATATGACCTGATAGTTAGTTTTCATATTGTATAATACTGTATATACTGTATACTGCATAATGTACAACACAAAACACAAAATCGGATTGAGAAAATGTGTTATTTTTAGTATGAACCAATGCAAACATATCAAATCAAGGATATAAAACAGTGGAAATGCACCCTCAGGTAGCATATTTACATAAACAAAAGAGAACAGATCAGAATTCAATTTACAAAGCATTATTTTCTCCATACACAGGTAATAAACACAGACGAAATTTTGATTCTCAACTGGAAATGATCACCAGCATGCTTTTTTTTAACAAAAAGTCAGTAAAGGTAATTTTTTTTTACAAAAAAAGTAAAAAAAAAATGTTTTACAGTAAAAAAGTAAAAAATAACTAAATAATTAAATTGTGGGATATTCAATATACATATATACTATACACATATGACTAGAGTGCAGTCATATAGAGTGCAGGATGCCTGAGGCGTATCCAAAAAAAATATTGCACCTGTCAAACTGTAACGCCTTTTGACAGGTGTTACCTGTGTATACGTGGCATGGGGGTCTAGCTGCGGTCCTGGGGGTCTGCACGGCATGAACCGGAGGGGCTGAGGGGCTGGATCAGGATCACTGTCGGTCTTCCAGGGCGTCTGATCTCCTGCCTGATCTCCTGCCTGGGCTGGACATCTTGGCCTGGCCTGGGTTGTCCTGCGTCGGCCTGGAGCAGGCTGCTCATCATGTCTGCACATAAATGGCACACACATTGTACATATACACTGCTCATACAACACACACACACTGTATATACACTCAATATTCCATTCTGTATATATTGCGTACAAAGTCTGCAAACCTAGTAATAAGGGTTAGGGTTAGGGTTGGCTTGGGCACGCCCTGCCCCTCTAGATGTCCCAGGCAAATCATTGCTGTTGTTATGGTTTGACACCGACCCCAAACGCAACGACACAAGAGAGTTGGATTCAGAGTTGCCAAATACAAGGGCTTGTTTATTTGGTGACTAGAATAAGTGAAACAGGGAAAGCAGGTCAACAAGAAACAGGTACAATGAACAAGGGGCAAAGTTCTGCTGCTCTGCAGCCTCTCCCGGAAGGGTAGTCTTGGGAAGCAGGAGCAGACCTCTGTACCGCTCTGCAGACTCTCACGGCGGACCTCTCAGATGTTGTGCAAGACCGAGAGAGGGAGAGAGGGAATGGGTCAGTGACAGAGCAGACTTGAAACGAGCTGGAGGACAGGGTGTTATATTCTTCGTGTTAAACAACACAGTGATGAGCAATATTCCAAAAACAGCCCAAGTGAATATCTTCATGTAAACACACAGTGAGCAAAAATCCAAACACCGTCCAATTGTGAAATACTATCTTCGTGTAAATACACAGTGAGCAAAAATCCAACACAGTCCAAAAGTGAAACAATATCTTCGTGTAAATACACAGTGAGCAAAAATCCAAACACAGTCCAAATGTGAAATAATATCTTCGTGTCAATACACAGTGGGAGGTGGAAGATCCCCAAAATATTATTCCAAAAAAGGAAAGAGCAAGAACGATAATGGCTGGGTGAGTGACTGTCTGACAAAAAGGTGGTAGACTTCAGTGTAAAGGTTTACACACGAAAATCGGAAATAGGTCAAGACAGTCAATCTAGATAAACTCACCCAGACGAGCTGCGTAAAGGAACAGGACAACAGTGGAGGCGAGCGCGCGCCACGGAGCAGGTATCCAAGCGGAGGCTTCTAGGAAAGCGGAGGCTTCTAGGAAAGCGGAGGCTTCTTAGGAATTCCTGGAGAATAGCACAGTGAAACAGCAGCAACGGGGAAAAACATCCAGCGACAAATCAAGACGAACCAACCACTTAGGGTGGGGAAAACGGGGTATAAATAATGAGGGATCGATTGATTGAAAGGCAGTGACAGCTGGGGAATGTGATTGAAAAGCGTGGGGAAGTGAGGGAACCAATCAGCGACGTCTCAGATGACGTCAGCGGGGAGAAACGTGTGAACGAGGGAATTGAAATACTTGACAGAAAAAATGAATGAAAACAAAGCGAGGGTGGTTAAAGGAACAGAACGAGTGAGAAGGCAAGGACAGAAACCTCACAGTACCCCCCCCTCAACGGGAGCCACCTGGCGACCAGGCCGACCCGGCCCGTCAGGATGGGCTCGATGGAAGTCAGTGATCATCCACCAACACGGGAGGCGCCGGATCAGGAGCTGGAGGCAAAAGGGGACTGAGGGAGACGGGCTTAACCCGGGAGACATGGAACACGGGGCGGATGTGCATGGATGCAGGAAGCTTCAGGCGCAGGGCCGCCGGACTGAGTACCTTCAGGACCTCGAAAGGTCCGACGAAACGGGGTTTGAGCCTCCTGGCCGAGGACCGTAGCGGGAGGTACCTTGCGGAGAGCCACACCCTCTGCCCAGGGCGGTAAGTCGGCGCAGGAACCCGGCGCCGGTCGGCACCACGACAGGCGCGCTCAGACGTCTGGAGCAGCGGACCAATCATCACAGTACTTCAAGAAGCCCGTGGTGGGGAAAGAGCCAAACCTTACAGCACCCGGCGACCCACACGGCCCCGGCCTGCCCGGACGGGACCCAAGGAAGCCGGCGATCAGGGGCACTGGAGAGGGGGACAAAGACAGAGGCCCGGATAGGGGGACCGGAGACGTGGACAGAGGACCGGCGAGGGAGGCCGGAGACGGGGACTGGGACCCGACAGCGGAGGCCGGGCACAGGGACAGAGAACCGGCGAGGGAGGCCGGAGACGAGGACTGGGACCCGGTGAGGGGGCTGGACGGCACCCGAAGACACCGGGCACGACAGGAGGGGCTCCACCCCTTGATGGCACCGGAGGACCAGGCGATGTGGGGCTCGTGCAGCGCGAGCCAGGGCCTGCCCAGGACCACAGGGACAAGAGGAGAGCTGGTGACGAAAAACTGGAGCCTCTCAACGTGGTCACCAGCAACGGTGAGAAGGACTGGACAGGTGCGTTGAGTGACGTCAGCCAGGCGGCGATGATCCATTGCGAAGACCTCCAAGGGCCTCTCGAGGTCCTCAAGCGGAATGCCGGCCCGGGTGGCAAACCCAACGTCCATGAAACTCCCCTCAGCACCAGAGTCCATGAGTGCACCCACCGTCGCCCGCTGGTCCGCCCAGGCTAGGGTGACGTCCGCCAGACGGTTGGGTGGTGCACGGGTGGGTATGGACGAGAGGTCCGGAGGCGACTCACCAGCGGGCCTCCGGGGCGGGGGACAGGAAAGACGGCTCACCAGGATCTCCCGGGGTCTTGGCGAGCCTGGTCCTCTTGGCCGGGCACGGCAATTGGAGACACGGTGTCCATCCCGGCCACAGTA
The DNA here is from genome assembly GCF_963971535.1 of Notolepis coatsorum. Lineage (NCBI taxonomy): Eukaryota > Metazoa > Chordata > Actinopteri > Aulopiformes > Paralepididae > Notolepis > Notolepis coatsorum. Next base: position 35,039,018 of record NC_140170.1, on the reverse strand, counting down.
GAGGCAACGGCCGGAGAAGAGCCTGGACTCCCGCTCGGCCGGGCTAAGGCGGTTGCGTCCCAGCTGCATGGGTTCCTCCTTGGTCACGGCTCGGGAGGGAACAAACCCATCAGTCACGGAGGGGGCAGGACGGACAGCACTGTAGAGGCGGCCGCTGGGAAAGGGAGCCCCTGAGCGGCGGTCGACGGCACAGTCGTAAGGCCGGCGAGGCGGAAAGACCTGAGCCCTGGACTCCCTGAACACCCCCTCGGGGTCGTAGTACTCGGGGGGTACGTCTGGGGTAAAGAAAACCTCCTCGAGGTCGTGGTCCTCGGGGGGTACGTCTGGGGTACCGAAATCCTCCTCGAGGTCGTGGTCCTCGGGGGGTGCGTCTGGGGGTCCCCGTCGGGTTCTCTCACGTCTTCTCTCCTGGAGGCGTCCGTCGACGCGGATGGCGAGGCTGAACAGGTCCTCGAGGGAACCAGGTTCCTCCTGGGTCGCGAGCTGGTCCCTGACTGCGTCACAGAGCCCCCTCATGAAGGTTAGGCGAAGAGCAGGTTCGTTCCATCCACTCTCCACCGCCGCCAGTCGAAACTCCATGACATAGTCCGTCACCCTGCCGCTCCCCTGTCGGAAGGTCCCCAACCGGGCTCCAGGGTCCAGACCTCGGGCTGGATGGTGGAACACTCTGCGGAGCTCCGCCACGAAGTCTGGGTAGGAGAACAAAAAATCTGCCTCCATTGCCCAGGAGGAAGTGACCCACTGGGCAGCATGGCCTGAAAGTAGGTTGGTTATATAAGCCACTTGGGACCCACGAGCAGAAAAACGGCTTGGTTGATGACGGAAAACCAACTCACATTGCATGATGAATGTGGCACACTCCTCGGGATTACCGTCGAACAGCCGTGGGACGGAGAGAAGGGGTTCCCGAGATGCGAGATCTGCTGGGGCTGCGGGGAATGTTCCTGAAGGGTGTGAGAGGTGAAAGGCATTAACGGTGTCGCCCAGCGAGTGAAGCTGAGCGAGAATGTCGGACTGTTGTCCCGCCAAAGCGGCCATTGAACCTTGAACAAGCAGGACCTGCTCTCGGAGTCCCTGTACAGCAGCTGCAGCCGCATCCAGCTGTAGGGCGTGTTCCTTGGCTGACTCTAACTGGACTGCCGCTGCTGTGCTGACTCTCTTGCGGGCGCAGACTGCGCAGGCCAGTACGAACCCCTTGACGTCGTTCCTCATGGTGGGCCACCAGAATCGACGAGCCAGGAGGGAGAACGTGCGATGAACGCCCGGGTGGCAGGCGAACCGGCTGGTATGGCCCCACTGGAGGACCCGGGACCGGACTGAGTTGGGGACAAAGAGACGGTTAACAGGTACATTGCCTGGAGCGCGATGGAAGCGTAGGGCACGCCTTACCACCCCCTCGATGCCCAAGGTGACTACTCTCTCTGTGTCGGCTGGGGTCGTCATGGGTTGGTTCGTAATGTTATGGTTTGACACCGACCCCAAACGCAACGACACAAGAGAGTTGGATTCAGAGTTGCCAAATACAAGGGCTTGTTTATTTGGTGACTAGAATAAGTGAAACAGGGAAAGCAGGTCAACAAGAAACAGGTACAATGAACAAGGGGCAAAGTTCTGCTGCTCTGCAGCCTCTCCCGGAAGGGTAGTCTTGGGAAGCAGGAGCAGACCTCTGTACCGCTCTGCAGACTCTCACGGCGGACCTCTCAGATGTTGTGCAAGACCGAGAGAGGGAGAGAGGGAACGGGTCAGTGACAGAGCAGACTTGAAACGAGCTGGAGGACAGGGTGTTATATTCTTCGTGTTAAACAACACAGTGATGAGCAATATTCCAAAAACAGCCCAAGTGAATATCTTCATGTAAACACACAGTGAGCAAAAATCCAAACACCGTCCAATTGTGAAATACTATCTTCGTGTAAATACACAGTGAGCAAAAATCCAACACAGTCCAAAAGTGAAACAATATCTTCGTGTAAATACACAGTGAGCAAAAATCCAAACACAGTCCAAATGTGAAATAATATCTTCGTGTCAATACACAGTGGGAGGTGGAAGATCCCCAAAATATTATTCCAAAAAAGGAAAGAGCAAGAACGATAATGGCTGGGTGAGTGACTGTCTGACAAAAAGGTGGTAGACTTCAGTGTAAAGGTTTACACACGAAAATCGGAAATAGGTCAAGACAGTCAATCTAGATAAACTCACCCAGACGAGCTGCGTAAAGGAACAGGACAACAGTGGAGGCGAGCGCGCGCCACGGAGCAGGTATCCAAGCGGAGGCTTCTAGGAAAGCGGAGGCTTCTAGGAAAGCGGAGGCTTCTTAGGAATTCCTGGAGAATAGCACAGTGAAACAGCAGCAACGGGGAAAAACATCCAGCGACAAATCAAGACGAACCAACCACTTAGGGTGGGGAAAACGGGGTATAAATAATGAGGGATCGATTGATTGAAAGGCAGTGACAGCTGGGGAATGTGATTGAAAAGCGTGGGGAAGTGAGGGAACCAATCAGCGACGTCTCAGATGACGTCAGCGGGGAGAAACGTGTGAACGAGGGAATTGAAATACTTGACAGAAAAAATGAATGAAAACAAAGCGAGGGTGGTTAAAGGAACAGAACGAGTGAGAAGGCAAGGACAGAAACCTCACAGCTGTAGACAATGACATGTAAAAAATACATTATTTTCAACTTTTATGAACAGAGTAATAACTAAAACAAAAGCACTAATAATAATAATAATAATAATAATAATAATAATAATAATAATAATAATAATAATAATAATAATAATAATAATAATAATAATAATAATAATAATAATAATAATAATAATAATAATAATAATAATAATAATAATAATAATAATAATAATAATAATAATAATAATAATAATAATAATAATAATAATAATAATAATAATAACAATAATAATAATAAGTCTCTCACCTGTCTTGGTTAGCCCTCCTTCCATGTCTCACTGAACTGGTTGAAGGCAGGACTTCTGCTCCTTCTGCTCCTTGCTCCTCCTCACTGGATCGTCAACGTTAGCACATGGATAGCTCAAACTACTACTACTAAAACGTCTACTAATACTACTACTACTGCTACTACAACTACTACTACTGCTACTACTACTACTACCACTACTATTACTGCTAGTACTGCTACTACTACTGCTACTACTACTGTTATAAAAGTCGAACTACTAACTACTAACTGTCCGACAGAAATTATCTAGTGGACGAATTGTGCAGGCTTGTTCTACTCTTTTTTTTCTGGCAGTAACTTCCGCCTCCTTCGTCACTTCCTCCCAATCTTTTCCGTTTCATTCTAGCACAAAAAATGGCCAAGATATTGATAAAAATGTAACGCATGTAAAATTATATCTGGCACATTTTACCCGTGCGTAAAAGTTTATTTAGCATCGAATTGAAATGATCCTGGTTGAGTCATTTATTGGTTTATCAAGACAAAATAAAAAGTAGCGTGTAGTTTCAAGGCCACGTCATAATGCCACGCCGAGAAAAACCCGGAAATTGACTAAGTTTTCGATACAGAGCGGCACAAACTGATGACGTCACTTCATCACGGCGCCGTGAGCCGCGACCGGGAACCGTTTTAATGGGACTCCATGAGCCTTCAAACAATCCAATAACTGTGCGTAAAAATAATATGTGGAACTGGTGAGGTTAAATTTTGTATGTATATCTTGATAGCTACAAAAACCCTGTTTGTTGAAAACATCTCCCAATGTGTGTATGCCCTGCTTTTCCCATTTGGGGTATCTTATAGGTTGTTTTCCAATAAGGAGTGCATTGTTATTGAATAGGGGAGTATGGCTATGCCATTTATGTTGGTTAGAATATATTTTTTGTGTTTCACGCCATATCCGGATCACATGTGTAATAAGGGGGCCAAATTTCAATTTGCATTGCTTAATTGATAATATGGTGTATACTATGTCCTGCAGTCTATGTGGTGCTACTATATTTTCTTCTAAGTTTCTCCAGGATACAGATGCTTGGGAGTTAAACCAGGTTGTCAGTGGTCTTAAAGAGTACGCTTTAAAATAGTGGTAAAAGTCTGGAAATGCCAAACCTCCGTCGGCTTTGTTTCTCTGTGAGGTGGATCTTTTTATTCGTGGAGGTTTGTTATTCCAAATAAATGTATATGCGGTGGAGTGTAATTTTTTCCAGTAACCATCAGGAGGGGGTAACTGTAACATTGAGCTAATGAAGTTGATTCTAGGTAAAACATCCATCTTAACTATTGATACTCGTGCTTGTACTGAGTTTTTAAGTTTGGACCACCTGTCAAAGTCATATTTGATCTTATCTTGAATTTTTGTGTAATTGTACTTCACCGTTTGGCTTATAGTAGGGAATACCTCAATTCCTAAACATCTGAAGTGTTTAACCATTGGTATTTCTTCTGGAAGGAGTTTATTCTTTGCAGGGGCATTAAGTGGAAGGAAAGCCGACTTTGGCCAATTTATCCTAAATCCCGATAGATTGCCAAAGTCATCAATCAACTTGAGAAGATGAGGCATTGAGGTGTTAGGGTTTTGCATGAACAATATTACGTTGTCCGCATATAAACTAATATGATGTTGTGTGACCTTAATTGCGATTGGTTCTATGGATTGGGATTGTCTTATATATTGTGCTAAAGGCTCTAATGATAAAGCGAATAGTCCGGGACTAAGAGGGCAACCCTGTCTGGAAGAGTGCGATACCGTAAAGATTTCGGAGGTGATTATACCTGTTGTAATCATGGCCGATGGGTCTTTGTATAATACTTTAATCATATCAATGAATCCTTTTCCTAACCCCATCCTTTCTAATACTGCCCATAGATAAGACCATTCCAACCTATCAAAGGCTTTCATCGCATCCAGGGACAGCATCGCCTTAGGTGTGGTGTCATCCTTGCTGGAATCTAGCACATCTGGCATGTAGTAACCGTCTTATATTATCCGTGATCAAGCGGCCTCTTATGAAGCCAGTCTGGTCAGGATGAACTAAAGACGTCATATGCTTTTGAAGTCTGATGGCTAATACCTTGGAGTACAGCTTGATATCGGTTCCGAGGAGGCTTACGGGTCTATAACTACCGCAATCGGTGGGGTCTTTGTCTTTTTTAAGGAGGACTGTTATGAGTGCAATATTGTCGTTCTTATGGAAGTTCCCCTCCTTGATTGAATATAGAATCCTATTAAGTAATAGGGGTCCAATTACATCCCAACATGAGAGGTACATTTCTGGTGGGATACCGTCTCTTCCAGGAGCCCTACCACTTTGCATTTCAGATATGGCTTCCCTAAGTTCATCTAGTGTGATGGGTGTTTCTAACTGTTTAGCGTCATCCTCTGATAGTTTAGGAAGGTTAATTTGATTAAGATATATGTCCATTTTGTTTTGATCGAAGGCCATTTCTGATTTGTACAAGTTGGAGTAGAACTCTTTGAATGTCTTGTTGATTTTTTTAGGGTCTGTAACAAGTCCTTGCTGTGCCTTAATGGTAGTTATATCTGCAAATTTTGCGTTGGCTCTTAACTGCATAGCTAGTAGGTGACTTGGTTTAGAACCATGAAAGTAATGCTGTTGTCTTGTGCTACGTATTTGAACTTCAGATTGTTGTTTATAAATGGCATTAATCTCTTTTTTTAACACATTCATTTGAGTTTCCAGTCGAACCGAGTAGTTGTATTGTAAAGAGGAAAATAACGTAGAGTAAAGCGTTTCCAGCTCTGCCAGTTTTGAACAACGATTATTGCGTATTTTGGAGGAAAAGTTCCCGGTAAAATCCTTGATCAATCCCTTTACCGACATCCATAATATTCTGGAATCCTGTACCGATTTCGCATTCTCCAGTAGGAATACAGAAAGAGCTTCTTTGAGTTGTGTAATGAATTCGTTGTTTTTCAACAATATCGAGTTAAATCGCCATCTTGGGGCTCGGGATGACAGTATACCAAATGATCCTTTTAGGAGTAAATAACAGTGATCTGATAGTGCATTGGGTACCATTTCCATGTCATAGTTATCAAATAGTCTAGGGCAGGGGTGTCAAACTCATTTTCACAGAGGGCCACATCAGCATTATGGTTGCCCTCAAAGGGCCAAAGACTGTATAAATGTTAATGTAATGTAAAATAAATGTAGCTACTCATTTACATATTGTTAAACATGTTGTTTCTGTATTTATTACTTATTCAAGTTATACATATTGCATATGCATTTGCATAGATGTAAAAATATATGTTAGCTTATGTTATTTTAACAAATAATTTTAGTTTATCAGAACCCCATATTACTCCATCAATCAATGATCAAACCATTCAAGTAAATAACAAAGAAGAATATCATCAAATACAAGCTATGACATTAAGTTTGTTCAAAACCTTTTTGTCACAGTCAAGAGGGGCAGAACTAACAACTGTGAGCTGCAAAGAACGCGTGGGACAGATGTAGCAGATGTTACAAAAACAAATGGCTGCACACAACCTTGCAGAGGCCATACATCCAACTAATGGAAGATAGTTTAATTAACTTTAATTAACAGATTGCAGAATGGGTACAGTACAGTACAGCTCAATACACACAATTGTTAAGGGGATGCAGACCAGAGAAAGACTTTCGACTTGTTTACATCAGGGTCCCCCATTTTCTATTCGTAATGAAATTGCTATTATGTGTCTGCATGAACACACAACTGTAACTGTACTCAAAAATAACAAAATAAGGGTTGTCTCAGTTCACAACTATATTGGTAAAGTTTTGGGTGGGACTTGTTTGCGTCCCTACTCCCTACAGCTTCTTATTCAATTGAGCGAGATGCTCGGTTATGTCACACAGCCAGCTTGCATCTGACAGTTCAGACAATATTTCTTCAACCCTTTGTTACCTATTCCGCCTGGATCTTTTTTGTATTTTGGGCTGTAAAATTGTCAAAGAATGTTTGAGGAGTAAGTGCTTTTGGCTTTTTTCCTTTGTTACTTCATCAATACCTCAGATGTTCAACACACATGTATGTGTAAGAATGTGTAATAACTAAGGCTGTCAAAGCTTTATTAACGCAATGTCATGTACGCAGGTCTGATAATAACAACTGGAGGGCGGCACATGAGCAAAAGCAGCCCCTCTCAGTAAATATGTTCAAAATCAAGGTCCCAGGTGTAGGTGAAAGAAGACACAACACAAGACGTACGTGGGCCAATGCGAAGCCCACGCTACCCGCTCAAAATTAACAAAAAATGCTTCCACCTCAAACTCTCGAAAAACAGGAACCATAGAAATATGCTGCCCAACATTAAAACTGCCCTGGGAACCTTCAGATGAGGGCGAAGAAGAGCCAACACTCTCCAGTTCCATCCTCTTTAGTGTAATCTGGAGCTCTCTATCCTTCTCCTTCTCCCTTCCTCGCTCTTCCCTGTCTTTCTCCCTCTCCTCTCTGTCTCGTACAGCCGCTTTGTCCTCTCTGTCTCGTACAGCTGCTCTGTCCTCTCTGTCTCGCTCCTCCCTGCGCAAAAGCGCTCTCTCCTCCATCTGGAGACGGGCAAAACGCAGACTAGAGCGCGTATGGCCAGAAGACGTGGATTCTTTATCTGAATCCCCCGCGCCCTCACTTTCAGCTCTGGGCGTACTACCATTCTTCCTAATAGCACCACCCTCCGGGCGCAAGGGAGAGTCAACCCATTCGCTAGTGTTTTCAACCTCCTGGTCACTATGACTCACTACTCCCCGAGCCGTGCTGAACACCTGTTGCTCCACCAACCCCGCTATTACAGCCGCCTTCATATCAGCCTTGGACTGGGAACTTTGCACAGTAATATTATAATGCTTAGCAATAAGGCATAATTCCGCCTTAGTGCAACCTTCCACCTGATCCTCTGTTGGATCCGCCACGAAGACTTCAAAAACAAATGCTGACGCAGCCATAATATGTCTTTATGTGTGACTATGATACACCAAAAAAAATATATATATCACGTCCTCACTTAATTAACCATGACCGTGCGCAATAATAATAGACACATTCTGCTTTTATACCTCTTAACCAAAACAATCCAACTGACCACATCTACCAAATGAAAACAATAACAAATGGTCCTAACCACTCAACTAGGAGTCACCTGTGTCACTCTAGCCTATCCCAGATAAACTACTCCACTACCTGGATGAAGGCTACACATATCTTCAGTCGCTTACCGATTTCATTGCGCGCTCCACCGGAATCACGACTCGTGCCCCCCACCCTCTAGCCAAGCAGGTGACCCCCCCCTGTTACCTATGTGGCAGAAAAATAGAATGGTTAAGAGCATCACAACAACAATGGTTTACATCAATCACCTGTGTAGCACGGACAATGGAACCCACTAACTTACCAATTTAGAAAACGCTATCTTATTACACCTGATATGCTTCAATCGACAAGTCACCCCGTTATTTTACCAACAAGGAACCATACAATTGCGCAAACTTAACGAGCCCCCATGTCATGTACGCAGGTCTGATAATAACAACTGGAGGGCGGCACATGAGCAAAAGCAGCCCCTCTCAGTAAATATGTTCAAAATCAAGGTCCCAGGTGTAGGTGAAAGAAGACACAACACAAGACGTTTTCCAATTAGTAAAGTATATATTTATGGTGGTAGGAATTCAAACCTCCACCATAATGCAAGAAGGGGAAAAGGTAAGGGAGGACAAACAATACATACAGGTACACAAACAAACACTTAGTAGTTACGATACAACCTTGGGCCCATCCTAGGCCACCACAGCTGTGGAGTCTAACCCACACTCCATGTGATAAAATGGCACCGTGCCACACAGTGTTGTTTTAGGCCATAGACAGGCGAGACAGCAGCCTCCCCACTCCACCATAAGGCAAGTGACTTCCAGCAATGAGACTCCTGTGTGTGTGTCATCTTCCCGCTTATATTCACTCATCCCACTAACTGCCCACAGGTGTAATCAAGCAGGTGATTCAGTGCAATCAGCTCAATCAGGAGGATGAGTGGTCTCTGGGAAGAAGAGAAGAGGCAGCATTAAAAGATGACACATCACACCACCAAGAACAACATAACCCAACTCATGATACTAATCTGATGTTCACATGGTCTCCTAATACAGTAACAATGATAATGACCAACCCACGTACGTCACACGCAATAACCCACAATTATTTTAACGCCGCTATTTTTTAACCCAAGATTAATGTTAAAAAAAAAAAAAAAAAAAAAAAAAATTACCATAGCTCTTGGGGGGGCCACATCAAATGACGTGGCGGGCCGCATTTGGCCCGCGGGCCGTGAGTTTGACACCTGTGGTCTAGGGGATGCAAAAACATAATCTATTCTGGAAAGTGTGTTATGTCTTGCAGATCGACAAGAGTACTTTCGGGTCGTAGGGTTGAGTGATCGCCATAGGTCATTTACACCTGTATTCTTAGCCCAATCCTTTAACGCATTAGATGAATTTTTCTGGTCGTTGGAAAAGGTGGGATAAGATTTATCCATCCCGGGATCCCAAATGGCATTAAAATCTGCGCCAATTATAAATGAGTATTCAGGAAGGTTTAACATTGTTCTGGTAAGTGTAGTGTAGAAGTTAGCCTCATACAGATTTGGGGCATATGCCGCTACCAACGATATTTTCCTATTCCTGTATACAATTTTAGCTATGGTTATCCGACCATCTGTATCAGACCATACTTCCTTCAATTCAATATTCAACTTCCGTTTCACGACTATAGCAACTCCACGGGATCTCGTTCCAAAGGAAGAGTGACTAATGTTATGATATATGTTGTCCGCTAACGTATTCAACAGATTCAACACCTTGTATATACCCTTGGTATATCATAATAATCCCCTTCAGTACACCTATGATGGCATCCATAGAATTTTAGATACTGTTGTCATTGGGATGAGCAGTGTTTCATGTGTGGACAGCGCAAGAGATTCGAAAGTTGGAATGTTTTATGCAACGGCCACTGGAATGTTCACGTTCTTCCAAACAATGCTTTTGCCATGGTAACGCATCAATATGAGAGTCTCATGGGCCATTCTGGCAGCAATGTTATCATGGAAGGCATATTTGATACAGAATGCAGTGATCAAAGAGGTGCTTGGATGGAAGTTAAATGCCTTCTCTTCTTTATGATAATACATTTTTTTTAAAACGCTAGTTTTTAGATACGAAGCACCTCTGTGACCGGTAATATCACTAACATCCACTGTCACTCACACAGTCACTCACTCACTCACTCACTCACTCACTCACGGTAATATCACTAACATCCACTGTCACTCACACAGTCACTCACTCACTCACTCACGGTAATATCACTAACATCCACTGTCACTCACACAGTCACTCACTCACTCATTCACTCACGGTATCACTAACATCCACTGTCACTCACACAGTCACTCACTCGCTCGTTCACTCACTCGCTCACTCACTCACTCACTCACTCACTCACTCACTCACTCACTCACTCACTCACTCACTCACTCACTCACTCACTCACTCACTCACTCACTCACTCACTCACTCACTCACTCACTCACTCACTCACTCATGGTTAGCCACTCTGTCCCTAGTGGCGGCTCACAGACATGGCACCTTGTGTAAGACCATTGCTTCACATCTATGACAATGTGCGTCCTTGTTCAAGTTACTGTACTGTTCACTGTAGTGTACTGTACTGCTGGTTGCTACGAATGTCCTGTCTATCCTGCATGTTTGGGGTGACACACACGCACACACACACACGCACACACACACACGCACACACACACACACACACACACACACACACACGCACACACACACACGCACACACACACACGCACACGCACACACACACACACACACACACACACACACACACACGGCAGCCCACCACTGGGATAGTCTGGGTGAAATGCAGCCCGATGGTGTGGTGGTTAACACTATCTCCTCACAGCAAGAAGGTCCTGGGTTCGATTCCCGCTTGGGGACCAGGTTGCCGGGTTGCCAGGTACTCAGGTGGGGGATCTCCGGGGGCCTTTCTGAGTTTGCGTGTTCTGTGCTCGCGAGGGTTTTTCCTCCATAAAAAGAGATAAACCCAATGGAAGAACACGCAGAACAGATCGCCAACGCTGTCGTGTCTCTGGCGAAGATGGACAGGAGCACTTAGATTGGCCCCCCCCCCCCGGGGCGCGACCTCGCAACCCATGTCTGCTCTCGGCTGCCCTCGGGTGGAAAGCACCCATCTCGCACGTGTGTGTGTGTTCGCTGGATGACAATGTCCAGTTTCATTCAAATAAATAAAACACATTGGTCTCTTCAAACGTGCGGATAGGCACACGCTTTTGACACGGCAGCTACTCCCAGAGGACCAGAGGCGGTTTGCGTTGAGGACGCTGTCCTGTCCTCTATTCGCTGGAAATTAGGAATAATCTTTTTTTTGTATCATCCACTTTTTCTCCTCCTGTTTTTCTGTGTTTTCCTCCCATCCCAATTTAGTCGTTATGCCAATTCCCCCCACCCGTTCCTGGCCGTTGCTCGCATGTGCCCCCCACTGGTCGGTCTTCTAGGGAGCCCTGACGTCTATCAGATGCTTCCTCCGAGACACAGGAGACAGCCAGCAGCATCTTTTCACCTGCCAGCGCGGACTCTCATTGGTGAGGTGTAACGTGTGGGAGGTCACACTACCCTCACCATCTCCCTCCCTCGCTGTGCAGGCGCCCTGACCGACCTGTAGGAGTCGCTGTTTACAACGACCAGAATACATACCCCACCGGCTTCCCTCCCGCTGACTCTGCCAATTGAGCCAGTATGACGGCCGGCCAAGCCGGAGGCAACGCTGACAGCCGGATTCGATACCAGTGTCTCTCGCGTTGGTGACAAGCGCAATGTCCGCCGCGCCACCCAGCCACCATAAATTAGGAATAAATCTCCTCGCCTCCTCGTCTCCTCGTCTCCTCGCGTCCTCGTCTCCTCGTCTCCTCGTCTCCTCGCCTCCTCGTCTCCCGCCTCCTCGTCTCCTCGCCTCCTCGCCTCCTCGTCTCCTCGTCTCCTCGTCTCCTCGTCTCCTCGTCTCCTCGCCTCCTCGTCTCCTCGCGTCCTCGCCTCCTCGTCTCCTCGCCTCCTCGTCTCCTCGTCTCCTCGCCTCCTCGTCTCCTCGTCTCCTCGTCTCCTCGTCTCCTCGTCTCCTCGCCTCCTCGTCTCCTCGCCTCCTCGTCTCCTCGTCTCCTCGTCTCCTCGCCTCCTCGTCTCCTCGTCTCCTCGTCTCCTCGTCTCCTCGTCTCCTCGCCTCCTCGTCTCCTCGCCTCCTCGTCTCCTCGCGTCCTCGTCTCCTCGTCTCCTCGTCTCCTCGTCTCCTCGTCTCCTCGCGTCCTCGTCTCCTCGCCTCCTCGTCTCCTCGTCTCCTCGTCTCCTCGTCTCCTCGTCTCCTCGTCTCCTCGTCTCCTCGCCTCCTCGCCTCCTCGTCTCCTCGCCTCCTCGTCTCCTCGTCTCCTCGCCTCCTCGTCTCCTCGCGTCCTCGTCTCCTCGTCTCCTCGCCTCCTCGTCTCCTCGTCTCCTCGTCTCCTCGTCTCCTCGCCTCCTCGCCTCCTCGTCTCCTCGCCTCCTCGTCTCCTCGTCTCCTCGTCTCCTCGCCTCCTCGTCTCCTCGCGTCCTCGTCTCCTCGTCTCCTCGCCTCCTCGTCTCCTCGTCTCCTCGTCTCCTCGTCTCCTCGCCTCCTCGCCTCCTCGCCTCCTCGTCTCCTCGCCTCCTCGCCTCCTCGTCTCCTCGCCTCCTCGCCTCCTCGTCTCCTCGTCTCCCGCCTCCTCGTCTCCTTGTCTCCTCGTCTCCTCGTCTCCTCGCCTCCTCGTCTCCTCGTCTCCTCGCCTCCTCGCCTCCTCGCCTCCTCGTCTCCTCGCCTCCTCGTCTCCTTGTCTCCTCGCCTCCTCGTCTCCTCGTCTCCTCGCCTCCTCACCTCCTCGCCTCCTCGTCTCCTCGTCTCCTCGCCTCCTCGTCTCCTCGTCTCCTCGTCTCCTCGTCTCCTCACCTCCTCACCTCCTCGCCTCCTCGCCTCCTCGCCTCCTCGCCTCCTCGCCTCCTCGTCTCCTCGTCTCCTCGTCTCCTCACCTCCTCACCTCCTCGCCTCCTCGCCTCCTCGTCTCCTCGCCTCCTCGCCTCCTCGTCTCCTCGTCTCCCGCCTCCTCGTCTCCTTGTCTCCTCGTCTCCTCGTCTCCTCGTCTCCTCGTCTCCTCGCCTCCTCGTCTCCTCGCCTCCTCGTCTCCTCGCCTCCTCGTCTCCTTGTCTCCTCGCCTCCTCGTCTCCTCGCCTCCTCGTCTCCTCGCCTCCTCGCCTCCTCGTCTCCTTGTCTCCTCACCTGCTCGCCTCCTCGCCTCCTCGTCTCCTCGTCTCCTCGCCTCCTCGTCTCCTCGCCTCCTCGCCTCCTCGTCTCCTCGTCTCCTCGTCTCCTCGCCTCCTCGTCTCCTCGCCTCCTCGCCTCCTCGTCTCCTCGTCTCCTCACCTGCTCGCCTCCTCGTCTCCTCGTCTCCTCATCTCCTCGTCTCCTCGTCTCCTCATCTCCTCGTCTCCTCGCCTCCTCGTCTCCTCGTCTCCTCACCTGCTCGCCTCCTCGTCTCCTCGCCTCCTCGTCTCCTCGCCTCCTCGTCTCCTCGTCTCCTCGCCTCCTCGTCTCCTGGCCTCCTCGTCTCCTTGTCTCCTCGTCTCCTCGCCTCCTCGTCTCCTCGCCTCCTCGTCTCCTCGTCTCCTCACCTCCTCGCCTCCTCGTCTCCTCGTCTCCTCGTCTCCTCGCCTCCTCGCCTCCTCGTCTCCTCGCCTCCTCGCCTCCTCGTCTCCTCGTCTCCTCGTCTCCTCGTCTCCTCGCCTCCTCGTCTCCTCGTCTCCTCGTCTCCTCGTCTCCTCACCTCCTCGCCTCCTCGTCTCCTCGTCTCCTCGTCTCCTCGCCTCCTCGTCTCCTCGTCTCCTCGTCTCCTCACCTCCTCGTGGCCTGCATGTCGTCCACGTCTCCACAATTACACCACTGTGGATACGTCTATTTGGCATGAGATTCCGTCACAATCTGAGGGGTAAATGTTTCTCAGGCAAACTGAGCCATCTGGTATAGGGTGGCAGAGACACCAGCTGGTGGAGACGGAGGAGGAAGAGAGAGAGAGAGAGAGAGAGAGAGGCACCAATCGGCCCCCTAGAGAGAGAGAGAGAGGAGAGAGAGAGAGAGAGAGAGAGAGAGAGAGAGAGAGAGAGAGAGAGAGAGAGAGAGAGAGAGAGAGAGAGGAGTGAGAGAGGGCGAGTGCTGTGAATCAGGTGATCTTTCACGAGCGCGGCGAGCGGTCTCGCTGAATCACTGTGGGGAGTGAAGCACCTGCTCCCGGCCAATCCTCACCACCTCCCTATTGGGGAAGCAATGCAGCTGCACTCTCTCTCACACACAAAAACAGATATTCTCTCATGTCCCAAATCTCTCTCTCTCTCTCTCTCTCTCACTGTTTCACAATATTTAATATCCAAACTCTCTCTCTCTCTCTCTCTCTCTCTCTCTCTCTCTCTCTCTCTCTCTCTCTCTCTCTCTCTCTCTCTCTCTCTCTCTCTGTACGGTCACTGCTGTGTGTATTCCCGAGCAACTTCTACCAGAATGGAGACCGGGGCTCACTTTTCATAATCAGGATCTGTGTTCATTTAAGCCTCCCAATAAAAAAAACTACTCAATAAATTGTTTTATTTCTTACACAGTGAGGCATGTAAAGCGTAATGAAAAAGGCTAATAGCATAATGTAAATTGGAAATGCACTCTACATGCTTGGGAAAGTGTGTTCCAATCAAAATGTACT
>NC_140170.1:34985222-35022722 GCF_963971535.1 Notolepis coatsorum | reverse complement strand
ACACACACACACACACACACACACACACACACACACACACACAAATACGAGAAGGCACAACACCAAGATACTACCGAGGTACAATGGAAAAAGGTCACGGATTTGGAAGTGTGAAGTAGATCTGAAACCACAGGGTTGATACCTTATTCCAAATCACTCGTATTTCTCTCGCACACCCCGCACGCTCCCCCACGTCTCTCTCTCCGCTTCCAATCTGTATGATGAAGAAGATGTAGAATAAACACGGTTGAGCGACGGATCCTGGCTCCAGATCAAGGGCATCTAAAGTGTAACGCAGCGTGGAGGAGGAGGAAGAGGAGAAGGAGGAGGAGGAGGAGGGGAGAAAAAGACAGCGAAGCTCCTCCAGACAACTGGCTTTGGAAGCCGAGGGAATTTTCATCCACCCGGCAAATATTGATTTTTTTTTCTCCTACCCGCTCTTTCCATCAACCCCCTCACCCCCACTCGACGCTCCAGTACATCCCCCCTCCTCCTCTGGCTCAGAGCCCAGCTGTGTCCTGGGTGGTTCTGTAAAAAGTAGCACACAGAAGTCATGGATGTGGTTCACTCACTCTTAACTACAATCTCCAATGATTTCTCCACGCTACAGTAGCGCCTCATCACTTTTTATTTTTTATTTTCCGAAGAGGCCTCTATCAAAGTCAAGCTCTTGAGGCACTGGAGGATTGGCTTGGTTGTGGCCGCGGTAAGCTATGTATTGTGTTTGGAGAGGTCTTGTGTTGAGCAAAGAGACCTTCATCATAGAATACTATATAATGACTCATGTATGGACAAGCCAAGTAGTCTTTCCATTCTTTCCCGTTATGTATATGGATATATACATTTGTCCTGTATCAAAGGGATATGTATATGGGTGATTATTTGATTTTGGGCATTTTCATGTCCCTGGGATATATTTGAAGGAAAAAAAAATATTTCCAGATTCTTTATGCTATCATTGATTAGTATAATTAATTACTTACCTAGACTTAATTATTCAATTTAAAACATACATTTTTTATCTTATTTTTTGTTGTTTAATGTTGGAATTTGACCATTTTCACCTTGTCCCAATCCAGAGTTTTAACGGTTGGTCTTGTATTTCTCTAGAAAAAACTATTAAAAAACAATAATTTTAGGTATATATTACTATAACTACATTTGAATCAATGATTATCTGCCAAATATTTAACTTAAGTACAATATGTGAAAAAAATGTATATCAAAATAGGTTTGTCCCTTAATATCTGTGTCATTACCATCACGTTGAACTATTTGCAATACAATGAAGTGTTGGCTACGCCCCTTGCTTTGGTACCCATTACAACCTGTAGTGACAGTGGAGCACATGGCTGTCAGAGTGGAAGACTGACATTTTGATCACCAGGAATGTAAGATATTTTCACATTTACTTACTCATACTACAGAATATGTTTATTGTGTGTCATTACCAAACACACTATAATTTGATAATGCTTTTGAATCTTAGTCAAACTTCTTCATATTTGTAGGTACATTGAGTACATTGCTAGCTAGCTAAGAATTGAATATAAGCAAGTTTGATGTTATGCTAGCTGTTAGCTTAAAAGTAAGAAAATGTCATTACCATCACGGTCATTACCGCCACACAATGAAGTGTGGTGGTAATGACAACATGTGGTGGTAATGACAAAGATATCTGTTTATAGCTTTTTTTTTTGGATAACATTACTTGTATGTATATGTATATGTAAATATATGTTGTGTCTCATTTATAACTGATATTTATTGTTATTTATTTATTTATTGGTTTTTGTATTTGTTTATGCTAGTGTCTTCACCATGGCACCTAAATCAACAGGCCAAAGGTCAAAATCATACAGAGACAGACTTAAAGATGATCCAGAACAATATCAAAAATACTTTCAAAAAGAAAAAGAGCGGTATAAAAAGAGAAAAGAGACGGGTAAGCTGCAATGCATATCTCAGCTGCCCAAATGCACACAAAGATATAAAAGGCATCAATGGCGAATCAATCAAAGAAACAAAAGAACAAACGATAAGCAAATATGAAATATGGATGACTACCTAACAGTGAATAGGCCACCAGTGTCACCAACACAACAACCTGAGCAACACAATGCTGTCCCTGTCCCTATTGCCAGATGTGAAAGTCCCAATCAGCCTACACCACAAGAAACCCCACAACAAAGAGGACGAAAAAAGGTGAACAGAAACAGAAGTAAAGTCTACAGAGATCTGTGTGAAGCCAACCTGATGTTGGAGAGAGCAAAACGAAATATGGAGAAATATAAAAAACGATATGAAAGACTGTCAAATAAGCTCAAACCACAAGAATCGCCACGATCAAAATCAAAACAACAAATGAAGTCAAAGAAATGTGATCTCAGGAAGACACTATATTGTTCCACAATACTGATGATAACTCACGGGTAACAACAGGGAAGAGAGACACATTGACGCAGAAGAAAGTGAAAATGCAAAAGCGCTTTCTGAATGAAACGTACAGTCTTTGGCGGAAATTCAAGAATGAACATCCACAGCTCAAGATTTCCTATAGTAAGTTATGGAAAACCTGCCCATTTTGGATAGTGAGGCCAACCGTCCGTGATAGGGACACATGCTTGTGTAAAACACATGCAAACACTCAACTGATGGCTGACAAACTGCTCCATCACAAAGTGCTAACGACTAGCAACATTAAGGGCTAGATCCACAAAGAATGGATTGCACAGTGCTACGTAGTTGCACCCTACTTACAATTCATTATAAATAGAAAATGGAGGACCTGGTGTAAACAAGACGAAAGTCTTTCTCTGGTCTGCATCCCCTTAACAATTGTGTGTATTGAGCCTTACTGTTTTGTACCCATTCTGCAATCTGTTAATAACATTTTCAATCAGTTAAGACTGAGGAGATGGTGTTTGACCTCAGAGGTGTTGGGGACCACAGGCCTGTGGTCATCCACACACAGTCCATCTCGCCGGTCTCTTCATATAAATATCTTGTGATTTTTGTCGATAACACACTAACCTGGAACACCCATGTAGATAGCCTGTGTAGCAGACTACAACAACGACTGCACTTTCTACGTCGCCTTAGAGTTCATGGTGTAGATACAAAAATGTTGTTACTTTTCTACCAATCTGTATTAGAGAGTCTCATCAGATACGGTATTACAGCTTGGTTTGGTAACCTGTGTTGTAAAATCCAAAACATATATATCATGATTAACTAATGTGTAGAAATATTTGGGCCTCAAAACAATAATTCATAGATTTGTGTGTGTGTGTTTACATAGACTGATTGCCATTGTCACCCCAGGAGGGCATTTGCACATAGTGGCAGCTGGGGTAAGACTACTTCCCTTTAGGGGGTAGATCAAAACAAAAGCCAAAAGGTCACGTAGACATGTTATCTTGCTGGAGTTTCCTGTCACACACACACACACACATAGACACACACACACATAGACACACACACACACAGACACTCACATACTCACACACACACATACACTCACACACACACATTTTCACATACACATCCACACACACACACAGTGATGAGGTTAAAAGGATCAAAGCGCCCATGAAGTGTAATCAGCTGCTTTACGGCCTGGGGACACAGACAGACACACACACACACTCACACACACACATTTTCAAATACACACACACACACACACACATACACACACACACACACACACACAAGATCTCCAAACAAGCTAACTATTTCCTGGTATATTGTTAAAATAGAAATTTGTATCTTGAATTAAGTCATTGAAGTAAGGTAAAATATAATTAGGTTTGGTCATACTAAAATGTCTACAATTAGTTAATGTGTCTGTGCTATTTTCATTTATGTTCAAGATGATTAATTGATTGTTCTATATGGTATTGAAATGTATTCTATTAAGCTAACAGAATGATTAGATTTGTTAGATATATGTTCTGAAAGTCAAACAGACTTAGTAATAAAGAAATATATCTGTGTTTAGGTAATCAATATAAACTTTGATTCATCAAAGTATTAACAAGTCAAGTAATGTTTAAATGAAAATGATGCAATGTTTAAATGAAAATGATGCAATGTTGAAATGAAAATGATGCAATGTTTATATTGTTGACTGTAAGGACAAAGCCTGTTTGCAGTTATGGGAAGGGGGTTGGGCTATTAAGCCAAACCCCTAATTTTCAAATGCCAGCTTTAGCAGGCTTGTGATTGGGACAATAATGTGATGATGTCATCAACTCCAAGAGACTGGCCTTGGCTATAATAATGGGTGTGTGATGGTGGGAGAGGGACTGGGAAACAACCAAAGGACTCTGAACCAACACACAAGGACAGGACCTCACCTACCATCTCACCCATCAAAACCAAGGAAGCAGGCAACGAGAACAAAAGGACTTTTTGGAGGGAAAACCAAGTCTTTGTTATCAAACAAAGACCAGCAACAATTTATCAATTATCATTCTTTATACTGTAATATTAGTCTGGTTGTTATCAAGACGGCATAGTGTCTTTGATAAACAACTATAGCATTTTCTTATTATAATTTGTATACACTCTTAAACTTTGATTAAACAACTGTTAAACTATCTTTCCTCCTAAATTCCTTCTGCCTGCACGTCTGAATTTGAAGAGAAGTGATTCCCAGAGCGTTAAGGTATTGAATCACAACGCACAGTACCAGCAACAGGTTCTGGCAGAGCAGAACAGAACAGCTTGGGAATCCACTTCATTTTGGTGCCGTTTGACCCATGAACAAGTGGCCCTGGACGAGATTTTTTTTCCCTTCACTCATCAACCTCATCGGCGGACGACAGAGGACACGACTGCGTGAGCTTCGTTCCTGTGAGAGAGGTGAGTGTGGAAGAAGAATGGGCTGCTCAGTTCGAACAACAAGGGGTTGGGGAAAGAAACTAAAGAATTTAACCTCATGTAATCATGATGTAAGGGACAATTAAATTGAGTGTTCTGGCTGGGGAGGGCGGCTCTGTAATCACCGTGCGTAGTATATTTTAATGTAAAATGTTAGCACTATGAACGGAGCGCCGTTGCCGGTCGGAACAAGTAAGGGGATAGGAACATGTCTTAGATTCGTGCTCAGAGTTAAGCCAAGATAGACACCGTGCGTTGTATGTCTTAAGAGTAGTGACTGAAGCACGCCGTGGCGTAGTATTTTCTACAGTAGAGAGTTAGCACAAGTAGGTCTGGTTTTAGCCTTGGGCACGGGCGGGCGTGTTGAAATTAGACGGCGTTAGGCTGTAGCAAAATAGTGCTTAATGAAATGTTTACCAGTCGCGCCGCGTGCGGCGTTCGAGAGACGGTAATGTGCGTGAATGCTGATTTTGTACTTTTTAATTATGTACTTTTTAATGGTGTTAGGAAGCGTGTATGAATGTATAGTTGACGAATGTTTATGGTTAGGAGTGATTGGTGAGATGTGTGAGAGTATAGTTATGTTATTATGTAATTTGAGTCACCGATTGGCCGTGGGGAAGTTTAATGAACGCCGGTTTTCCGAGGCCCGTCGAACGCAGCAGCCGTTAGCTGTGGTATTAGCCTCTGGACACCGGAGCATGCGGAGCGAAAAGTTGACGTAATTCAAATGTATAAGGTCGGTCGATAGTGTCTTGAGATTACGGCGATGTGTAAGGCACTTAAAATTTTTCATATTCGTGGCGGATAAAATAGTTATGTAATGTTTAAGGTGATCGGGATTTTCTAGACCCGACCCGGAAGTCGTTCTAAGCTCGCCGGAAATGACGACGGAGGGGTCACACTAGTGTTTTGATATTATGTTTTTATGTTTCTAATTAGATCACTACACTGGCGTTTTGAGGGAAATAGGATTCTGTTGTGGGGTATGTGGTATTACATTAACGTTGCGAGGGGACGGCCCGCGCGGCGGAACGGGTCGTTGGGAACGTTTTTATGGGATCATGGGAGAAGCTAAGCTAATGCTACCTAGCCGCGCTAAACGGCTAAAGTGGTCGCCGGATGTGACGTCATAAGGGTGCGCGGTCTGACGGCTTACGCGCGCTAGGTTGAAGCTAACGAAGCTAATATGCTAAGCTAACATGCTAAGCTAACTGTGCTGACGTCATGGCATGACGGGACTCTCGGTATGTCTCGCGAGGGGGCGTCCATCTTGACGGGGCTCCGAGCGTCCATCTTGACGGGGCTCCGAGCGTCCATCTTGGGAGGGTGCCGAGCGTCCATCTTGGTAGGGGTGGCGAGCGTCCATTGTTAAGGGGAAGGTGGAGTTTATTGGGAATACAGTAGGGGGCAGAAGTGTACAGGATGAATATGTTTGGATTCTGCTCACAGAACGTTTTCATTGTACACTCTCTCTCCCCCTCTCTTCTTCTCTCTCTCCCCCTCTCTCTCTCTCTCTCTCTCTCTCTCTCTCTCTCTCCCCCCCTCTTTCTCTCTCTCTCTCTCTCCCTTTCTCTTTCTCTTTCTCTCTCTCTCTCTCTCTCTTTCTCTTTCTCTCTCTCTCTCTCTCTCGCCCCCTCTCTCTCTCTTCCTCTTTCACCCCCCCCCTCTCTTTCTTTCCTTCTCTCACCCTCCCTCTCCCTTTTCGCCTCCCCCCCTCTTTCCCTCTCTTTCTCTCTCTCTCTCTCTCCCTCTCGCCTCCCCTCCCTCTCTCTCTCTTTCTCTTTCACCCCCCCCTCTCTTTCTTTCCTTCTCTCACCCTCCCTCTCCCTTTCGCCCCTCTCCCTCTCACCTCCCCCCTCTTTCCCTCTCCCTCTCTCTCTCTCTTACCCCCCCCCCTCTCGCTCGCTCCCCTCATTTCAACACCGCCTCTCTTCCATGTACTTCCCCCCCCTCGGCCCCCCCCTGAAACGCTTCTCTTTCTCTCCTAGGTTAGGGCCTGTATATAGAGTTTTTTTTATGGGTTTCAAACGCGGTGTGGTGCTAGGTATATTGTTTATTGCTGTTTACTGTAAGGTTTCAAAGGCGGCAGATTGAGTTTGGGACTTATTATGCGTATGTTGTTGTTCCAAAATCAGTTTTATTGTTATTTTTAGGGAATTTCTAGTGCTGGCAGTGGTATTGCCTGCGTTGGCGCTACGCTTTGTTCGACAAGGCGCTCGTACTTCTTTCCTTACATTTGGACGGGCCCCGGCTGGGGCTCAGTACCAGTTCATGTTGGTGGGCCGTAAGTTGGAGCATAATTACTCTACTCGGCTGCGCCTGCAATGGGGGTGTGGGTAGACAGTTCGTCGTGGCTCACTGTCTGCCTCCACGCTTTGTGCGCTGTGGGCGACTCGTCGGTGCTCGCTGTCACACTGCGCACATTTTTCATTTTACCAGGGGTACGGGGACTGCTAAACGTCGTGGCGGGGGTGGGCTCGCTGTCTGCCACCGCGCATTAACGGGGGTGCGCTATGCGTGCACTCGTCAAAGGCTCGCTGCCACACTACGCGCGTCGAATTATATTGTGTGTGAGTGTTTGGGTGACTGGTTACGGTGGGGTCAGTGGTTGTGAGTGGAATAATTTTTGAATATCCTTGAGTAGGGGGCCCGGGGTGTCATGTTCCAGGTTGCAAACTGGGGGTGATGCCGTGGGCCACAGGACGAGTTGGCCAGTGGAATCTCATTGGTCGGCAGGATTTTCAATATGGGGATGGTGTCGCCACCTGTGGTTATGAACGGGTTGTGTGACACTGTTCTAAGTGCACGGGGACTTCAGTGACATAAGGCACTGAAAATTGATTTCTGTTCCCGTGAGAAGAGCGTTATGATAACACCTAAAGGGTTAGGTGTTACGGGGGATATATAATAACTGTGTGAGAGATTGTGAATGGAAAATATGTGTGTTACTGATATGTGTAATGTAATATGAGCGAAATACATACTAGGCTTTCACGGACAGAAATAAATATAGTTACACATACACATAGTCATTTGCAAAGAACGATTAGAGTAAAAGTGAGATTATTCACCTAAATTACAATGTCCGATACAGATGTTTAGAAATGATAGGCTGTAAATAACAACTTTCTGATTGACCACCATCTCAGGAAACAGCTGATGGAAAATAAGTTCCCCGGAGTGGTATTAAGGAGGATCTTGACAACAGGATTGAGAGTCTGAGTTTCCAATAGGAGACGACTGGAAAAAGATTAAGGCTGTGTCATTGATAAATCAAAATCGAAAATTGCACGAATGCTCTCAAGTGATCTTAGTATAGGAGATGCCCGACATTCCATGCTTAAAGACAAATTATGGATTGTGAATGGCAAATGTCACTGATAATTAAGTGTATTTTTTGTTTCTCTCTTCACAGCTGCTCCAGGACGGAGGGCCAGCGCTGACAATTCCGAACCCCAACAGGGAAATCAAAGAGACTGTTGACAGTCAGGGGGTATAGTATCACAAGACCGAAATTATCAATTCCTGTTTACACCAATATAAAAGTGTGAGTGAAATTAACTCAAGTTTGGTAAAAATAGTTTGAATACAGAGAAACTTGCTTTCCAAACGGTGACGTTACGAGTGATTGAAGGAAGGTGAGAATGGAAAATACACAGATAGGAGCAACCGGAGGGTTAGATGCACTGACCATAGAAAGGGTAGACAATCTGTCTATTTCAACGACTGGAGATGTCACAATAAAAGTGACGAAAAGATGGCCAAAGATATTCAGGCCATTACAGAACCTTGTAGTTAAAGGAGGCCGGTGTAGAATGCGTACCCAAATCAAGATAATGCCGATAACCTCTGCAGACATTACATTGACCGAATTGGACGTTGACTTGATTGACTGGAATTTGATCGACTCCCCTTTAGTGTCCAGTGAGACGGAGGGACTGGAAATAATGTCTTTTACTCCGCCACAGGGAGTCGTTGCAGCAAGCGACCCAGAGACAGCTGTATTACCCGAGTCAATCCAAGCTGAAGTGTCCGTTGCAGATGACTGCCAGTTACAGACGTGCCTCCCTCTCGAAGAACAGCTAGCCGAGGCTAGACGGGTAGTGGACTATCTCCAAGGCCTACTCCAGTCCACACAGCCCGGAGGGGAGACAGGTTCCAATCGCCTCTCTCCCTCTCCCTCTGGAGAACCAGATGGCCAGAGACAGGCCCAGTTGGGGCCACAAGGGGGTCTCGTGCCGGAACAACAACAAACCCCAATAGGACCACCCACGAGGTGGCAACCACGAGGAAAAGGTGTAGGCAAAGGCAGGAATCCGATTGGCTACCGTGTGCGGCAGGTGCACTGTTGGACGTGTGGGACCCTCGGACACATTTCTTGGAACTGTGCAGAGCAGGCCCATCTATCCACAACAGAGCGTGTTTGTACAGGAACAGGTGGCGGGCCCCTCCCAACCACGGGCCCCTCTCAAGGAACTGTGACTGGACCAAAGAGGTATGTGGCTTTTTCCTCCGAACAGGCTCCAGGGAACCATGGCGATGATGGCATACCACCAGGACATGTTCTGGGCCCGATGACCCCAGGGTCATCCGGTCACAGGCAACTGACCCACCGGGTCTCACAACCCGGGGGAGACCGCCAGTGTTGTTGGGGCTGTGGTGTGAAAGGTCATATTCAAAGGTCATGTCTGCAGAGGCCACCGGCAGAATAAAAATATATGCAACTGACTAGGGTAGAGGTGGGATATATTGAATGATAAAATATGCTCCTAATTAGATTAGAATAAAAAATAAATAGAGGTGTTAGGTGATTAGATTATGAATGAAAGTTACTAAAAACGAATGTATGGGTGACTGACAAATGCATGAACTAATCAGACTAACAAGAGGTCAAATTATGTTAAACAGTTAATCGATATTAGACAGTGTGATGATGTGACACTGCGGCAGCTAGTGATCAGTAAATTATTCATGCTCGGTCAACATTCAGATTGATCAAGAGGTGGACTGCATGATTAAGAAATTGAAAAGACTCATAGTTGTTTCTAGTATTTTATAGTATTGATAGAAGCGTATTAACAGTTATGAGCAATAGGATAGGTGTTTATTTACTTTTATTTTTACTTCTCTTTTCTAGTGTGTTACGAGCAATTAGGCCGGGAGCGTACATTTTGTTTATTCATTTGATTTCCCTTTTTGTTTCTTAGTTAAAGCACAAGTTTGGTTTATTTTTTCATTTATTGGTTTGGCAGCGTTTTCTTTGTGTTTTGTTTTCTGTTTTCTTTCTTTCTGTGTGTTTTTTCTTAGGGTACCTGGCAAGCTGGGAGTGATCTCGACACATCAGGACGGGGTAGTATATGTCTGTAAGATGGACTGGGAACAAAGTGAAGGAACATGAGCTAGTTATGGATTTTTGTTCTCCGCCCATTGAATACCCAGTTTTAGGGGCTGGGGGTGTGTCGTGATTGGTGATAGGGTTGGGAAGCATGGTTCTCTGTACATTAATGAAGCTCAATAGATTTGGTCGCTATTGGCCAAATTAGTATTGTGTAGGGTGTGAACATGTGCAATTGATAATTGGCTTGTGATGTGGAAGATGTGTGTTTAAGGCGGACTGTGATTTGTTGCAATACACACAGGTTACTGGGAGAATGGATGTGTCAGTGCGGACTGTCCGGTCCGGGATGCAGCTGTCCAAAACCAGAGGAAGACGGTAACGATGTTTGAATGTGTATTCCACATCGAGAGGTGGAGGAATATACGTATACTGTTTTGACAGCATAATATAATGAGAGCCATGTGAATTTTTCAGAATTTTGAAATTTAATGATCTAGAAGCCATGAAATATATAGATAAATGATTTGGAAAAGAAAGTTGTCAAACGCTCAGACCAGTAAAGAGAGTCTGAGGGATGGAAATTATGGATTCTCAATCAATTGTTGTGGTAGAAGTGATCCCCACTGTGCCCCGAAGCGATATATATTCACTACAGGATACGGAGGGGAGATTGGGGGATCCGCAGTCATCAGAGAATGGTACAAGGAAGACCGAGGACTCCATCGGAACTGTTGATGCAGGACACTGGCTAGTGTCTACCCAGCGGTTCCATGGGGAACCACAACACTGCGGAGAACCAGGAGACGCCTACCTCTTGGGCCGGGAGAGTCTTGGCCAACGCAGTGACCGAGTCTTGAGGCTTCAGAAGGGAACGACAGACAACCAACGAGGAGACAGGCAGCTAGGCCTCAGCAACAACTCCGGCTGTCAACAGAAGCAAGGCCTCAACTATTGACCAGGGGGTCAACAAGCGAAGGGGGGGAGCTGCTATCGCCCCTATCGACGACCAGGCGGAGGGGAGGAGACACAAACCTCTTCCACTGATCCGAGGGTCAACCAGCGAAGGGGTCGAGCAGCCAGCAACGACCTCCCCATCGCTGTGATAGCAATAGAAGATACAGCAGGGGGCTCTACCACCTAAGAGAGACCAACACGACACGAGTCAAGATGTTCTTGACAGAAGATGGGGTGTAATAAGAAAGGCAATTTGCTTTCTGAGTTGCACCCAGCAGTCGTGATATTGCACCAGCTCTGAGCAATAAAGAGGAGGCAGGGTCAAATCTAGAAAACATGGACCCCCCTCCTCAAATGCTCCATTTGATCTTGGTACGAGAACAAGTTATTAAAGACTGCACATGATCACAAAAACTGAAATGGCTAATTTGAATTTTAGGATCTGAGTGTGGCAAACCATATATATGTTATCCTAATATGATTTAAAATGTCTTAAGTGTTATCTAGATAGTAGTGTGTAGAGATTGATATCTATGTTTGACATATTAAGGATAAAGGTAAACTATCCGAGTGGGGACTGTTGTAAAATCCAAAACATATATATCATGATTAACTAATGTGTAGAAATATTTGGGCCTCAAAACAATAATTCATAGATTTGTGTGTGTGTGTTTACATAGACTGATTGCCATTGTCACCCCAGGAGGGCATTTGCACATAGTGGCAGCTGGGGTAAGACTACTTCCCTTTAGGGGGTAGATCAAAACAAAAGCCAAAAGGTCACGTAGACATGTTATCTTGCTGGAGTTTCCTGTCACACACACACACACACATAGACACACACACACATAGACACACACACACACAGACACTCACATACTCACACACACACATACACTCACACACACACATTTTCACATACACATCCACACACACACACAGTGATGAGGTTAAAAGGATCAAAGCGCCCATGAAGTGTAATCAGCTGCTTTACGGCCTGGGGACACAGACAGACACACACACACACTCACACACACACATTTTCAAATACACACACACACACACACACATACACACACACACACACACACAAGATCTCCAAACAAGCTAACTATTTCCTGGTATATTGTTAAAATAGTAATTTGTATCTTGAATTAAGTCATTGAAGTAAGGTAAAATATAATTAGGTTTGGTCATACTAAAATGTCTACAATTAGTTAATGTGTCTGTGCTATTTTCATTTATGTTCAAGATGATTAATTGATTGTTCTATATGGTATTGAAATGTATTCTATTAAGCTAACAGAATGATTAGATTTGTTAGATATATGTTCTGAAAGTCAAACAGACTTAGTAATAAAGAAATATATCTGTGTTTAGGTAATCAATATAAACTTTGATTCATCAAAGTATTAACAAGTCAAGTAATGTTTAAATGAAAATGATGCAATGTTTAAATGAAAATGATGCAATGTTGAAATGAAAATGATGCAATGTTTATATTGTTGACTGTAAGGACAAAGCCTGTTTGCAGTTATGGGAAGGGGGTTGGGCTATTAAGCCAAACCCCTAATTTTCAAATGCCAGCTTTAGCAGGCTTGTGATTGGGACAATAATGTGATGATGTCATCAACTCCAAGAGACTGGCCTTGGCTATAATAATGGGTGTGTGATGGTGGGAGAGGGACTGGGAAACAACCAAAGGACTCTGAACCAACACACAAGGACAGGACCTCACCTACCATCTCACCCATCAAAACCAAGGAAGCAGGCAACGAGAACAAAAGGACTTTTTGGAGGGAAAACCAAGTCTTTGTTATCAAACAAAGACCAGCAACAATTTATCAATTATCATTCTTTATACTGTAATATTAGTCTGGTTGTTATCAAGACGGCATAGTGTCTTTGATAAACAACTATAGCATTTTCTTATTATAATTTGTATACACTCTTAAACTTTGATTAAACAACTGTTAAACTATCTTTCCTCCTAAATTCCTTCTGCCTGCACGTCTGAATTTGAAGAGAAGTGATTCCCAGAGCGTTAAGGTATTGAATCACAACGCACAGTACCAGCAACAGGTTCTGGCAGAGCAGAACAGAACAGCTTGGGAATCCACTTCACCTGTCTGTACAATTAAAGTCCAAACTGGTCCGTCTGATGCAGACTGCATGGAAGATCATAGGGGTGAAAGGTCACCCATCCCTGCAGTCTATTTTTTAACAGGCTACTAACAGGCCAATAGAATAGTCTCGGACCCCTCCCATGTCTTACATGCCGAGTATGAGCTACTGCCCTATGGGAGAAGGTTTAGAGTTCCACTCTCTAGACTAAATAGGTTTAAAAACTCCTTTATTCCGATCTCAGTGAAACTTTTAAATAGTGCCAGATAAAGGGCAACTATCGAATAACTGATATTTGGTTGTTATATTATCGATATTCGATAACCGATATTTGGGTTTTTTGGGTATACTATTATATTATATTAGTATATTTGTGTATACTATTCTAATGTGGTGTTGCCAGACATCCTGCTGTGCAGGTACTTTACTAGACATGTTGTGTAGGCTATTATTGTTAGGCCGATTTATTGTGTTCTTATTTTGTTATATAGGATGGCCTAAAGATGTGTTTCCTGTTTATGTTCATTAAGATGCATTAAGTTATGTATTTGTCAACTTGTCAATGCAATTAAACTTTCAAATTTAGTTCTGCCTTCTTGTCTATTCTCAGTCCTTGCCCCACAATGTTGGAATGAACTACCCACCCCAGTTAGGACAGCCGAAACCCATCAAATCTTTCGCCGTCAACTAAAGATGCACTTCTTCAATCATTATCTGAAATCTAAATCTTGTCTTCTTTTTAAGATTTTCCTATTAAAAGTTTTAAAACACATGGTGACAACCAACCCCATAGTGTGTGACAACCATCCCCATGATGGGGTTGGTTGTCACAATGTGTCAGAGTGTCTTTGATAGGTGATTAACTCTTTGTTACAATACTTTGGAAAATGAGAGGGATACACATTTCAAGCCAACATCTTAAGCTTCAATTTAATGTAGGAATGACTATTGAAAGATGTTTTGATTATGAGCAATTCACACTAGAGTAAAAAGTGTGACAACGTCCCCCGTTCTCCCCTAATATGGTATAGAATGGAAATTGTGCTGGTCCCAGAGCCCCAACTGATTACTAAAAGACATATGATGCTCAATGCCTCTGTCTGGAAACAAGTATGCTCCCTCATGGAGAAGAAGATGTAGGCATGTTAAAAGAACAAACCTCTTACTGTTAAAGTATGTTGTTTGAAACCATAAAGGTTGTCAGGGTTTTTTTTAGATGGTTTCTTAGATGTTCCTATCCTGTTGTAACAGTTGTTGATAATACCTATGATTCTGATGTTGTGTTACTGTATCCATGAATGAATTCAATAAATCTATCTAAATGTCATTCCCATCACATTTCGTCATTACCACAACAGTACGTCATTACCAACACATGACATATTTCTTAACAAATTTGTAACAAATAGTTTAAATCTGACATTTTCCTACATGTTTTCCTATATTACCCTCTGTTACAAAGGGTCAGATTAAACCGAATATATATATTTATTGCCTGAGATCCCATGTATAATATTTGTATATCGTTTGATATCCCTTGTATATTCTTTGTACATATATACGGAATATCCCTTTACCTGGTACAGGACAGACCATGATATTCGTTCTCCTATTGGAAGCGATCCCCTAGGCGCCAGTGACTTACCCCTAGAGCTGACTTGAAAGCTACCGACACGAACATGTCCCAACTAGCCCCGGTTCCGCGTAGGAATACGGCTACCGAAATACGAATGGTACTATTTGTTCACCGTGCACATAAATAGGGCGCAAGAAATGTAGAACTCCTCTTAGTCCCTTGTCCCGTTCAGTCTCGTTCAGTTCCAGTTATCCAAGTGACGTCTCTCCCCACTACGCAACGTGGGCAGAGTAGGGCTCGCATCGCCCCAAGATAAAGTCTCGTGTTATCCTAATACGTTTGTTTAACGTATCGTTCGCTATTTATTAGTAAACCTTCATTACGAGTCAAAGACCACGTGAAGTGGGTAATTGTGCGTCTACATAGAGCATTTATTGCCGCGTACTAATAGGATAGTAACGTCAAGTTCAACCGTGCACTACCGCGCACCGGAGGATACCTACACCGGACCAGCAGAGCCACTTTCCGGCAAGGATTATTATTCTTCATTGCTTTGACCAAGCTGCTGGAGCAGAGAACCGCCTACCCCACTGCTACTGTGGGATCTACACCTGCCCGTGAGACCATCACTCGAGCCCGTCTCTGTCGTACCAGAGGCTCCACGGCTTTCACCTACGCGGCGCGCACCCTGGGACCAGGCTGCCTTTCCCCGCTGCTCCAGGGAGTAAGATCGCCTCCGTGGACCATTGACTTTCATAGAGCATTGCCTCCCCCTGCTGGCTTACAACCGGTAGTACACCCCCCCTCCCCAGAATACCAGATCTAATTCCTAACATTCCATATTGATTTACTTACGTACATTCTTTGCCTTATAAGCGCACCAAAGTAATGTAATATAATATTCTTTATGTAATAAATATTCTAAACGAGTATTTGTGTGGAAACCGTTCATTGTGGAAGTGTTCTAATCTCATATACCTTTGTACGGTATTGGCCAGTAATGTACATAGACGGTAGTAGTTTAATGATACTAATACTTGATTAATACAGTCAGGGAATTGTACCCCTCAGTTACAATTGGTCCTTCGAGCCCCGGATAATAATTAGCGTAATATTAATATAATATTAATATTGACATGGCCGATGACGAACACTCCACAAACGGTTCTCCTAAGCTAGATCGCCCGCAGCGCAGACGGCAGCCACCTCCCTATCTAGAGGCATACTCTGTCAGTCCAATACCTAGCTTTAAAGGGAAGTTAAACGCGGAAAAAGTAGAAAGTAAAATTATGTCCGACCCTAACAACCAGGCTACCCCGCCAACAGAGGCCCTAGTGGGTTCTAATGTAACTGACCAAGCTCACGGTGGGGACCAGGAGGGAACTGACACGACTTTACCCCCAGACAATACCGAAGAAATAGTCCCCGATCAGCTCCGGGAGGAAGACAACCCTAAAGAGACGCGCACCCAGGAGACGGATCTCCTCGGTACGCAACAGGAGAACGGATCTCCAACAAGTACTGCCGGGAGCCGATCGCCCCGAACGGCGTCTTCCCCCAGCGAGGCGGACAAGATGCTGGCGCAGGCACTCATAGCCACCCTGGCAGCCTCCACCGAACGCGATCGACTTCAAGCGCAACAGACGTGCGAGCGCGAACATTTTGCAGGCGAGCGAGGGCGCTTCCAGGCGCAACAAAGGAGTGAAGACGACCGAATAAGACTGGAGACCAGACGCCTCCAGACAGAAGAGAACATTGAGAGAAGCCGCGCCGACGTCGCAAATGCACAGCTCCACGCTGCCCATGCCAGCGCCAATGCCCAGCGCGACGTCGCCAACGCACAGCGCGACGCTGCCCAAGCCAGCGCCAATGCGCAGCGCGACATCGCCAATGCCCAGCGCGAAGCAGCGCACGACGCAGCCCATGCCCGGCGCGAGGCAGAGCGCGACCGGCTGCAGGCGGAGCTGATGGACAAACTGGTTGCCATGGCGACACCCCCTCACTCCGCACGGAGCTCCCAGAGATCGTCAAGACATGGGTCTAGGACACATTCCCCTACCCGACGAAGCGACCCGGGACCCCGCCTACAGGAGGATCCTGTCCACGTCTCCGAACCCCCTCCCCGGCCGGTCCATACGAGACCCAGCAACCGGGAAGAACCGGACCACGCCGAGAGACTGAACAGAAGACTCCAGGTCCTAGCAGAGGGAGAGGAGGAGGAGGAGGAGGAGTGTCAAGCCGACCAGCAGCAACGTGCTCTGGCCCAGGAGGCCCAGTACAGCCCCGACCAGCAGCAACGTACTCAGGACCAGGAGGTCCAGTACAGCCCAGAAGTCAGCCCCGAGGCCCTGCGCTACAAACCCCAGACTCAACTCACGGGTGAGTTTGACGCACCGTCAGCCCCGAGGAACAGCACCTGGGTACCCGACCTTCGGTACCCACCAAGTACCAGCCCAAGACGACACGCAAGAGGAGACTCGCCTAGGAGGCCTCTCCCCCAATGCTCACCGTGGTGCCAGTCATCCATGACATCATACATTGGCACACCGACGTTTCAAGACTTCACCCATGAGAATCGAGCACAGTATACGGAGCTCCGGATGTGCTTAGAGACAATGATGGTGGATGTCGCTGATGAACGCCACAAGTATGCAATATTACTGCAGCACCTGAAAGTGCCCCGGGCGCACAATATAGCGCTAGCCTATGCCACCTCTACGACCCCATACACCGCGGCTCTAGCAGCGCTGGACCAGAGATATGGACGTATATGGGATTACGTAATAGAAGAGATAAGGCATATTGACCGCTTACCCCCAGCAACAGACAATCGCTCACTAGACGACCTGTCTATAAAAGTACAGTCCCTGGTAGGGATACTGGGAGCGCAACGAGAAAAGGGTATGCACGAGCTATACGCCAACTCTAACGTCGAGAGGATTTTAGAGAAGCTGCCGCCCGCCAGACAGGAGCGCTTCAGGCGGCAAAGAGACCACCGTGATCCTAACGGTCCAGAACCATCCCTCCTAGACTTGGCCGACTTCCTGGCGAGAGAAGTCAGCAGCCTACGATTGGATACGTTCGTGCAGAGCACACCAAGCTCCAGAGAGGGACCTAGGAGAGTAAACGATGGCCGAAGATCGGTGACTGTTATGCACCAAGCCGAATCAGTACCGCAGCACCAGAACCACAACACCCCCTCGACGAAAGAGGACCAGTGGAAGATTGAGTGCCAGTACTGTGAGGGAGAACATCGGCTCTATCAGTGCGAAGATTTCAAGAAGCTGACCACGGATGATGTGAGCCAGTGGGTCAAGGACCACCGCCGCTGCTTCCGCTGCGCGCGCAGCCACCTAGCAGCTGAGTGCCGCTTGAAAAAGAAGTGCAGCAGGTGCGGTGGCACCCACTTGGAGGTCCTGCATGACATCAACAAGCGTCAGCCAGGACAACCGAGTGGGCCCGTCGCGGTAATGTACCATGCCGAGGCGGTGGCACCAGAACCAAAGTTCCACCAGACCGCTCCCTGGTGTCCCGACTGCCACGGCAGACACTGGGAGTCACGGTGCGACTCGCACCATATAGAGTCTACGTCACCACCCGAGACAGGAGTGCTCCACATAGACCCCCAGCATAGCGGGACCCCCCGTGTGCTCCTCAAAGTGGTCAGAGTGCTCCTGAGCCACGAGGACAAGGTCCTGGACACTTACGCCGTCCTGGACGATGGGTCCGAAAAGACTCTCCTCCTTGCTTCCGCAGCAGCCCAGTTGGGCCTGCGAGGTGTCAAAGATACGATGACCATACGCACCATCAGAAGGGACCAGAAGACCATAAAGGGTGAAAAGGTCTCCTTCGAGATAGCAGCGGTGGACCAGCCCGAGAAGCATTATAGTATAAGCAACGTCTTCACCAGCCACGACATAGGCCTGTCGCAGTACACCTACCCCATCCCACAGCTGATGGCGAAGTATGGGCACCTACGTCAACTACCTATACCGCTTATCGACGGCGCCACACCGACCCTGCTCATCGGCTCCGACCACGCGGACCTCATTCTCCCAATTGAGGCGGCCCACGTCGGACCCAAAGGATGCCCGGTCGCGGTTCAGACCCGACTGGGATGGACGCTCCAAGGCCCCCTCTACGGACTTGACAGTCAACCCACGTCTACAAGCTGCCTACACACAGAGGCGAGCGACACCGGCCTCTCCCTCGTACAGCAGAGGCTATTGACATTAAGCGAGAGGCCCGTGAGAGAACCGTGGGTACCAGAGGGAGTTCGGAACTCCACCCCCCTCAGCTGCGCTTCAGACGTAGCTGACCTCGAACCCAGCACCCCAAGCGACTCCTTGACGGGGCGGCCGGGACCGGCCCCTCCTCACACGGGGTACAGAGCGAACAAGAGAAACAGACGGAGGAGGAGAAAGCACAGCCAAGCACAGATCAAAGCAGTCTCAGGCCCGCTCCCCCCTAAGCCCCCCTTCATCCCGTCCAGTCGTCATGACCATAGACCAGTCACTACCCCGAGCTGCGTGGCCGGCCGGCCGCGTAAGCAAAGTGACCACTGGTGCCGACGGAAAGGTCAGAGTGGCAGAAGTGCTCGGTCAAGGGCGGACCTACAACCGACCCGTGGCGAAGCTGATAGAGTCGCCAAGGCTCCCAGACTCGCCTAATGACGACCATGACCCCTGACTTTGTGAACTGCCCGACCCCTCACAGACATTGAGTAGTGGACAGTGCGGTTAATCTGTCTCTGCTTAGCTAATTAGGTGGGACTAATTAGGGGGCGGCTGTTACAAAGGGTCAGATTAAACCGAATATATAGATTTATTGCCTGAGATCCCATGTATAATATTTGTATATCGTTTGATATCCCTTGTATATTCTTTGTACATATATACGGAATATCCCTTTACCTGGTACAGGACAGACCATGATATTCGTTCTCCTATTGGAAGCGATCCCCTAGGCGCCAGTGACTTACCCCTAGAGCTGACTTGAAAGCTACCGACACGAACATGTCCCAACTAGCCCCGGTTCCGCGTAGGAATACGGCTACCGAAATACGAATGGTACTATTTGTTCACCGTGCACATAAATAGGGCGCAAGAAATGTAGAACTCCTCTTAGTCCCTTGTCCCGTTCAGTCTCGTTCAGTTCCAGTTATCCAAGTGACGTCTCTCCCCACTACGCAACGTGGGCAGAGTAGGGCTCGCATCGCCCCAAGATAGAGTCTTGTGTTATCCTAATACGTTTGTTTAACGTATCGTTCGCTATTTATTAGTAAACCTTCATTACGAGTCAAAGACCACGTGAAGTGGGTAATTGTGCGTCTACATAGAGCATTTATTGCCGCGTACTAATAGGATAGTAACGTCAAGTTCAATCGTGCACTACCGCGCACCGGAGGATACCTACACCGGACCAGCAGAGCCACTTTCCGGCAAGGATTATTATTCTTCATTGCTTTGACCAAGCTGCTGGAGCAGAGAACCGCCTACCCCACTGCTACTGTGGGATCTACACCTGCCCGTGAGACCATCACTCGAGCCCGTCTCTGTCGTACCAGAGGCTCCACGGCTTTCACCTACGCGGCGCGCACCCTGGGACCAGGCTGCCTTTCCCCGCTGCTCCAGGGAGTAAGATCGCCTCCGTGGACCATTGACTTTCATAGAGCATTGCCTCCCCCTGCTGGCTTACAACCGGTAGTACACCCCCCCTCCCCAGAATACCAGATCTAATTCCTAACATTCCATATTGATTTACTTACGTACATTCTTTGCCTTATAAGCGCACCAAAGTAATGTAATATAATATTCTTTATGTAATAAATATTCTAAACGAGTATTTGTGTGGAAACCGTTCATTGTGGAAGTGTTCTAATCTCATATACCTTTGTACGGTATTGGCCAGTAATGTACATAGACGGTAGTAGTTTAATGATACTAATACTTGATTAATACAGTCAGGGAATTGTACCCCTCAGTTACACCCTCCCTTAACATTTTATGTATGAAAAACAAGAGTCATGGACCTGTTGTTGTAGTAATTGTATCTTTCTTGACAGGATCTAGCAATATATTTAAAAGGCTGCATATCTAAAGATCTAAAGCATGTTTAAATTAAAGTAAAATATTTCAAACCACTGATACATCAGAAGTAAGGTATAATGTTACATAAATGCCTTAAAAGCACAAATGTTTTACTTTTTTTTTTTACATTTTAAAGAGTTATTTGGTAACGTGATGGTAATGACAATGTTCTCTGACATTCTAGGAAAAGTGTTAAATATATTAAATTCCATAAAGTGATGTTTACAACAATGTTCATATTATGATTCCTGACAAAATGACTATAAAGCTTAATTGATCATTTAAGGTTTTATGCAATTTTATTTTTGATAAATAGATTTTCCCAAAAGTGCCCAAAATCAAATAAACGCCCATATATGTATAATTGTATATTACGGATATACAGTAGGTACATGTAGAATAATGTGGTACATATATTCTATAGTATATATAGGATAAGAGTAAGGGTATACTGGGTGGAAGGTGTGTCAAAGGCTATATGTAGGATATGTTTATGAAGTGTAGGTTTTAAGGGTATGTAAGGTAAATGTATGGGTTTAGACCAGGGGTCTCAAACTCACGGCCTGCGGGCCAATTGAGGCCTGCTGGACAATATTTTGTGGCCCCCTACTTGACATCAAAGTTTAGTGTTAGTGCGGCCCGCACATTTTTCTCACACGCACCTTTTGCCAAGTCGTTGCGTGAGTTGGGCGTTTTATATATTTTTTATCACGTATAGGGTACCATAGCTCAGGCTCGTGACAGCAACGTTAGTCACTTATTGGTTGAAACGTGATTCCGGAGTGACACCAAGTGGAAGGAAAAGATATCCTGTGCGTATGGTATGCTGAAGCCAAAGCATTCATAGTAGTTTTTTATTTTATTTTATTTAACTGTTTATTAAAAATCATGTCTTTCTCAAAACCTGCCGTGAAGAGAAAGATTGTCGACGAGCACAGAACATTTTCAGGAAAAGTGGGAGACAGAATATTTGTTATTAAGCACAGGAGCACCCCGATGTGTCTTACATGCACAGAGAAAGTTGCGGTGCACAAGGAATACAACATCAGACGTCATTACTCAACTAGACATGCTGAGGAGTATGCAAAATACCGGGGAGATGAGAGAGAGGACCGGATCGCCAATCTTAAAACACTACTGAGGCAACAATGTTTTTTCAAGCAAGCAAGCAAAGAGAGTGATGCAGCAGTCGAAGCTAGCTACGTGGTGAGTGAGATGATTGCTAAGGAGGGAAAGCCATTCAAAGAGTTCATCAAAAAGTGCATGTTACAGGCTGCAAGTATAGTCTGTCCGGAGAAGAAGGGTCAGTTAAGCAACATCCGCCTTTCAGCCAACACAGTGGCAGAGCGCATTTCTGACCTGTCAGGCAACATTATACGATCAACTGCATGAGAAAGCCAAACATTTCCGTGCATACTCAGTCGCTCTTGATGAGAGCACAGACATCACTGACACTGCGCCCCTCGCAATGTATGTCCGTGGTGTTGGCGGCAATTTTGAAGTGATGGAGGAGTTGCTTCCAATGCACGGCCAAACCACCGCTCAGGAAATATTCCGCCAGCTGTGTGATGCCATTGTGGATGCCGGTTTACCATGGAAGAGGTTTGCTATAATAACAACCGACGGAGCGGCATCAATGACATTGAGGAAAAATGGACTGGTGGCACTTGTTCAAAGAAAACGGCGAGAGGAGGGTGTGGAGGAGGCCATTGCTCTGCACTGCGTTATCCATCAGCAGGCCCTTTGCAGCAAATGCCTGAAGTTTGACAATGTGATGTCTGTTGTTGTGAAATGCATCAACCATATTAGATCCAGGGGCTTAAAGCACCGCCAGTTCCGTGCCTTTTTGGAGAAAATAGAGTCAGCACATGAGGATGTGCTCTACTTCACCGAGGTACGTTGGCTCAGCAGGGGAAACTTCTCGAAGAGGCTTTTTGAGTTGAGAGGAGAAGTGAAAGCCTTCATGGAGAAGGATGGGATGGCTGTTCCTGTGCTAAGTGATCCCAAATGGCGCATGGACTTAGCTTTTCTTGTTGACATCGATCACACAGGAACTGAATGCACTGAACAAGACATTAGAAGACCAGGGGCAGCTTGTCAGTGCTGCCTATGACAACGTCAGAGCGTTTGAAGTGGATTCCCAAGCTGTTTCGGTTCTGCTCTGCTTCAGAACCGGGTTGCCTAGTACTTCTGCGTTGTGATTTAAACCTTAAAGCTGGGATCACTTCTCTTCAAACTGACTGAGCAGGCCGAAAGGCAGAAGGAATTAGGAGGAAAATAGTATAACAGTTGTTTAATCAAAGTTTAAGAGTGTATACAAATTACATTAAGAAGATGCTATGGTTGTTGATCAAAGACACTATGCCGTCTTGATAACAACCAGACTAATATTACAGTATAAAGATAAATTGTTGCTGGTCTTTGTTGTTTGATAACAAAGAAGTTGGTTTTCCCTCCAAAAAGTCCTTTTGTTCTCGTTGCCTGCTTTAGATGGGTGAGATGGTAGGTGAGGTCCTGTCCTTGTGGGTTTGGTTGGTTTGGTGTTCTTCTGTTGTTCCTGAGTCCCTCTCCCACCATCACACACCCATTCTTATAGCCCAGGCCAGTCTCTTGGAGTTGATGACATCATCACATTATTGTCCCAATCACAAGCCTGCTAAAGCTGGCATTTGAAAATTAGGGGTTTGGCTTAATAGCCCAACCCCCTTCCCATAACTGCAAACAGGCTTTGTCCTTACAGTCAACAATATAAACATTGCATCATTTTCATTTAAACATTGCATCATTTTCATTTAAACATTGCATCATTTTCATTTAAACATTACTTGACTTGTTAATACTTTGATGAATCAAAGTTTATATTGATTACCTAAACACAGATATATTTCTTTATTACTAAGTCTGTTTGACTTTCAGAACATATATCTAACAAATCTAATCATTCTGTTAGCTTAATAGAATACATTTCAATACCATATAGAACAATCAATTAATCATCTTGAACATAAATGAAAATAGCACAGACACATTAACTAATTGTAGACATTTTAGTATGACCAAACCTAATTATATTTTACCTTAATTCAAGATTCAAATTACTATTTTAACAATATACCAGGAAATAGTTAGCTTGTTTGGAGATCTCTGTGTGTGTATGTGTGTGAATGTGTGTGTGTGTGTGTGTGTGAGTGTGTGTGTGTGTGTGTATGTGTATTTGAAAATGTGTGTGTGTGAGTGTATGTGTGTGTGTGAGTATGTGAGTGTCTGTGTCTATGTGTGTGTGTGTGTGTCTGAATGTGTGTGTGTGTGTGTGACAGGAAACTCCAGCTAGATAACATGTCTACGTGACCTTTTGTTCTTCGTTTGATCTTCCCCCTAAAGGGAAGTAGTCTTACCCCAGCTGCCACTATGTCATTGTCACCCCAGGAGGGCAT
Organism: Notolepis coatsorum; assembly: GCF_963971535.1. Taxonomy (NCBI): domain Eukaryota; kingdom Metazoa; phylum Chordata; class Actinopteri; order Aulopiformes; family Paralepididae; genus Notolepis; species Notolepis coatsorum. Next base: position 34,998,317 of record NC_140170.1, on the reverse strand, counting down.
TTGCACAATCAGTCTATGTAACCACACACACACAAATCTATGAATTATTGTTTTGAGGCCCAAATATTTCTACACATTAGTTAATCATGATATATATGTTTTGGATTTTACAACAGTCCCCACTCGGATAGTTTACCTATCCTTAATATGTCAAACATAGATATCAATCTCTACACACTACTATCTAGATAACACTTAAGACATTTTAAATCATATTAGGATAACATATATATGGTTTGCCACACTCAGATCCTAAAATTCAAATTAGCCATTTCAGTTTTTGTGATCATGTGCAGTCTTTAATAACTTGTTCTCGTACCAAGATCAAATGGAGCATTTGAGGAGGGGGGTCCATGTTTTCTAGATTTGACCCTGCCTCCTCTTTATTGCTCAGAGCTGGTGCAATATCACGACTGCTGGGTGCAACTCAGAAAGCAAATTGCCTTTCTAATACACCCCATCTTCTGTCAAGCACATCTTGACTCGTGGAGATCCTCTCTTAGGGGGTAGAGCCCCCTGCTGTAGTATCTTCTATTCTTCACAGCGATGGGGAGGTCGTTGCTGGCTGCTCGACCCCTTCGCTGGTTGACCCTCGGATCAGTGGAAGAGGTTTGTTTCTCCTCCCCTCCTTAGACGACCTGGTGGTCGATAGGGGCGATAGCAGCTCCCCCCCTTCGCTTGTTGACCCCCTGGTCAATAGTTGAGGCCTTGCTTCTGTTGACAGCCGGAGTTGTTGCTGTCTCCTCGTTGGTTGTCTGTCGTTCCCTTCTGAAGCCTCAAGACTCGGTCACTGCGTTGGCCAAGACTCTCCCGGCCCGAGATGTAGGCGTCTCCTGGTTCTCCGCAGTGTTGTGGTTCCCCATGGAGCCGCTGGGTGGACACTAGCCAGTGTCCTGGATCAACGGTACCGATGGAGTCCTCGGTCTTCCTTGTACCACTCTCTGATGACTGTGGATCCCCCAATCTCCCCTCCGTATCCTGTAGTGAATATATATCGCTCCGGGGCACAGTGGGGATCACTTCTACCACAACAATTGATTGAGAATCCATAATTTTCCATCCCTCAGACTCTCTTTACTGGTCTGAGCTTTGACAACTTTCTTTTCCAAATCATTTATCTATATATTTCATGGCTTCTAGATCATTAAATTTCAAAATTCTGAAAAATTCACATGGCTCTCATTATATTATGCTGTCAAAACAGTATACTCTCCACCTCTCGATGTGAAATACACATGAAAACATCGTTACCGTCTTCCTCTGCTTTTGGACAGCTGCACCCCGGCCCGGACGGTCCGCACTGACACATCCATTCTCCCAGTAACCTGTGTGTATTGCAACAAATCACAGTCCGCCTTAAACACACATCTTCCACATCACAAGCCAATTATCAATTGCACATGTTCACACCCTACACAATACTAATTTGGCCAATAGCGACCAAATCTATTGAGCTTCATTAATGTACAGAGAATCATGCTTCCCAACCCTATCACCAATCACGACACACCCCCAGCCCCTAAAACTGGGTATTCAATGGGCGGAGAACAAAAATCCATAACTAGCTCATGTTCCTTCACTTTGTTCCCAGTCCATCTTACAGACATATACTACCCCGTCCTGATGTGTCGAGATCACTCCCAGCTTGCCAGGTACCCTAAGAAAAAACACACAGAAAGAAAGAAAACAGAAAACAAAACACAAAGAAAACGCTGCCAAACCAATAAATGAAAAAATAAACCAAACTTGTGAGCTTTCTAGCTCATTTTTAACTAAGAAACAAAAAGGGAAATCAAATGAATAAACGAAATGTACGCTCCCGGCCTAAGTCAGGAATTGCTCATATCACACTAGAAAAGAGAAGTAAAAATAAAAGTAAACAAACACCTATCCTATTGCTCATAACTGTTAATATGCTTCTATCAATACTATAAAATACTAGAAACAACTATGAGTCTTTTCAATTTCTTAATCATGCAGTCCACCCCTTGATCAATCTGAATGTTGACCGAGCATGGATAATTTAATTTAAACAAACTTGTTAGTCTGATTAGTTCATGCATTTGTCAGTCCGCTTTGACCCTTTTAACCTCCTTCCAGTTAAGAGTACCCTCCTCCCGTTCGGATGCATTCCTTCCCCTACTTAGATGCACCTCTCCCCGTAAGGTTTAGGCAGTCCGCTACGACGGTGCAACCAGCTCCTTTCTTAGGACTGCCTTGTCCGACGCCGGCCCCTCTCCCCCAACAGAGATGCAGGTCTCCACTTCCGGCGGTAAGGTCTCCTCACATGAACGGAAGAAGTCCCCTTATTTTACCTTCAGGTGCAGTTTAAGGCTGGGTCCCTTTCCAATCTTAGGAGAGACAATCCAGATTCCTCTGAATTGACACCCCTCATCCCTCTGCTTCCCAGCATTTTCTTTTCAAAAACACTGATCACAGAAGCACAACTCGCCTACTAACCCTGTATCGGCTAGTAAGGTTACTGTGGCCTGACTGTACATTGAGCCAGGTGCATTTATGGTCTCCGCCATAACGCTCTCCCAACCGGCTGGCGACCCAGTCGATAGCGACCTCATAGTCCGTCATCAAGTCAGGACCCCAAGCAGCTGACTGTCCGTAGTACCTATCAGCCACTCAGTTTAGAAACCGACGGTCTTGTCCCCACCCCGCTCGCTCTGGGCATGGAAATATTGACCGTTTTCGCCAGCCTAGCCTGTTCACGGCAGGTGCTGTGCCCCCTCCGGTGCACCGCCCTGCTCCTAGGTGTGGACTGTCGCCCACGTACCACCCAGTGCCCACACCAACTTACGTGCGACGTTTCCTGGGCCGACTAGACGGTACCACAGTGGTATGTTATTTCATACCTCGTTACGCACGAGGGCCTTCAGTTTCTCCCCAGCACTATAGGATTGTGTTTAACGTGCGCCCAGACTCTTGCGAGCCCACTGCCGCCTGTTTTGGGCTAGAGGTTCGGGGTGCCTAATCCCCTCCCTAACCCATACATCCGTTTTTAGTAACTTTCATTCATAATCTAATCACCTAACACCTCTATCTATTTAAATTTTTTAATTTTACTCTAATCTAATTAGGAGCATATTTTATCATTCAATATATCCCACCTCTACCCTAGTCAGTTGCATATATTTTTATTCTGCCGGTGGCCTCTGCAGACATGACCTTTGAAAATGACCTTTCACTCCACAGCCCCAACAACACTGGCGGTCTCCCCCGGGTTGTGGGACCCGGTGGGTCAGGTGCCTGTGACCGGATGACCCTGGGGTCATCGGGCCCAGAACATGTCCTGGTGGTATGCCATCATCGCCATGGTTCCCTGGAGCCTGTTCGGAGGAGAAAGCCACGTACCTATTTGGTCCAGTCACAGTTCCTTGAGAGGGGCCCGTGGTTGGGAGGGGCCCGCCACCTGTTCCTGTACAAACACGCTCTGTTGTGGATAGATGGGCCTGCTCTGCACAGTTCCGGGAAATGTGTCCGAGGGTCCCACACGTCCAACAGTGCACCTGCCGCACATGGTAGCCAATCGGATTCCTGTCTCTGCCTCGACCTTTTCCTCGTGGTTGCCACCTCGTGGGTGGTCCTATTGGGGTTTGTTGTTGTTCCGGCACGGAACCCCCTTGTGGCCTGTTGTGGAAAGGTTGTTTGACACAGCAGGAGACGATATTTCCAATTGTAACAAATAGGTAATTTATTTAAGAAAAGAAGTTCGTTAACAGCAAGAGCTATGGGTCAAAGATGATCGCCACAGCTTGAACAAAAACACTCTGTCCTGGAACCCTTTGCCTGTCCCTAAATCCCCTCTCAGTCCTGCCCCCATGACAGATATGATGACGTGTCACATCATGTCAGATCTGACATGACGTACATTAAGATGATACGTAGATTTAACATTGGAGAGAGAGAGAACATGAGGAGAGATAAGCAAGATATGATATCCACACACGATATGATGTAAAACATTAAGAACATGAAGAGAGAGTGAGATATGTGTGTTTGTGTGTGTGTGTGTGTATGTGTGTGTGTGTCTGTGTGTGTGTGCGTCTGTGTACAGACGTGTGTGTATTGTATGTGTGTATTGTGACACAGGGAATGTGTGTGTGTGTCGGTGTGTATGTCTGTAAGAGAGAAAAGACACAAGATTAGAACACACGATATGATGTACTGAAATGTCCATCTGCTATCTTGAAGCTGTTTTAAGAACATCAGCCAGACTGTCGCCCTAGTGTCTTTGAGCCCTGCTAGTTGACCTATATTAAACTAGTCAAGACTAACCCCTTTCCTACCTCCACCCTCGTATACACATTTTCCCCAACATTCCCCCATTTGGGGCTATCCCTAGTCCCACCCAAATCATATAACCAAGAAAATGTGAACGTCTAACTAAACAAGAAACCTTACTTCATTCACTGGACCCCTAACGGACCAACAAAGGCTGACTACCGTTCTCACAATAAACACAAAACCGCTCAAAACAAGAGTAATAATAAAACATCAAAAAAAAAATAAAAAAAATTTATAATCCTAACCTGACAGACAAATCCCCCCAACCTCCACCGCTTACCAAATGAGCCACAGTTCCGGCCGGAAACCGCGACTCTCATCAGGGAAAGGAGAAGTTGACCGTCAGAACTAAACATAGAACATCCCTCCCAAAAAAAATGACATTGTCTCTTCCATAACATTGAGTCCCAGTGTCCATCGCTCAGCCCCCCTTCCATGCCCACGCCATAGTCTCCTCACCGTATTGCCAAAAGTCACATTTTGCCAATACAGCAACCACCACGCCACACCTCCAGTCCTCGTAGAAGCATGTCCCCATGCCTGGACGGGAGGCGCTGGTACCGACCTCACCACGTGTCCCCCCATCTTCGACGGGAGGTGCCCATCTTGCCCACTGCGTTAGCCCCCCCCTTTTGTCCCTCCAGTCCCCAGAACCGATCCCCCGACCACTTCTTCTCAATGCTTCCTCAGGCTCAGAACCGACACTCTGCCGATGCCCCTTCCCATTCCGGTTTGACCAGGACCACAAGTAAAATAAACAAAAAATAATAAAAAAATAAAAAACAATGCAATGATTTTCAATGGTTGCAATCTCTATGCCGAAGGATCATTAGAAAATCAGACTAAAATTCCTAGTTAAAGGAATAAACCAACAAAACTGCGCTCAGACCATCCCCCGTCACTCTTAAAGGAAAGAACCAACAAAAAGAAAATGTCCCTACCTCACCATACCCCTAATCCTCTATCCCCTCGTCTCCCTCTAAGGCAGCATAAAGCTGAGGATATGGCCCGATTTGTGGCTCAATCTCTTTCTGTCCCACCATCAGCATTTGGCTCGTTACGTGTGAAGTTACCAGCCTACCCAAGAGAGGCATACCACAACAGAAAAGGAGAACCAATATCAACCCTGCCACCCCGATGGATATCCCCGTCTGCATCACTATGCTTCCCCACTGTCCCAATCTTTCCAACACCCCACTCCCCCACCATTCTTCATTCCGGCCAGAATTCCCCCTCAATTCCTCCCTCAAATCCTTCAGCTTAGCCATGGCCTCGGAGAACTTTCCCCCTGGCCCCACATTCGTCGGAATGAATGTGCAGCAGTACTGTCCAAACATGGAACAGACTCCACCCTTCTCCGCCATTAACCAGTTCAGAGCCTGTCTATTCTGCCACGCCACCGTACTGGTCGCGTGCATCTGGTCCCCCATTGCATCCAACGCCTCCTCGGTGTAATTGAGATACCGCTGCTGATTGTAAAACAAATAGTTGATCCACCCGGTGTTCTTATTGACCGATATCCATGGCAGAATAGACTCAAACCCTGCCGCAATCTCATTCTTAGCCATGAACTCGGCTGGAATGCCCCTTGGCTGTCCTATGCTGTCCAGATACACCCTTGGGTCTGCCTTGTAGCTACGCTTCGTTCGAGAGATAGGAGACTCAGAAGGTCCTTCCGTCACTGATAATGGTAGGACCACCATTGGCATGATCGCCTGAACCCGGGCACATCTACCTGACCAATCTAAAGGAAGTGTATTCCTCAACCTCCTACCGCCGCAGAGCCAGTATTGGTCCGCCAGTGCCATATCCTGGACATGAAAAGGGCAAGCTACAGGCCGTGGGTTGGTATCCACTCCCTTTAACACGACCCCGTGTCCACACTTTCCTTCTTTCGTACAGTTAGTCGTGATGCTCCAAATAGTAGTGCACCGCCCCTCTGCCACCTCCCCTACATCCCGGGTCCCCTCCTTTTGCAAGCACTCGAAATCCTTGGTCAGCCATAGTTTGACACCTCTGGGTATTGGCAACCCCGTCGCTACCCCCTGCACACGTACATCCAATTTCCTACACCGTTCCCGCATAGTGACATCCTTGAAATCCGTGACGTTTCCTGCCGCCTTAAAACGACTAGAGCCGAGAAACCCCAAACACTCTGCCTCGCACCAAGGGCGACTATTATGGGGCCCCTCCCATGCCTCTGCGTCCCTGTCACACTGAGCCCAACTGAACTTCGTGCCCTTCACCAGCAGCCTATCCGGACGTGCCTTGGAGCAGACATAACAATCCTCTATCTGATTCTGCGCGCTCGTGTACTGGACCCACTTAAACCACTCATTCCCTAAAGCCGCCCTATACATCGGGTCAGCCTCCGGGTCTTCCTCGTCATAGTCATAGTCGCCCCCATCTTGTTCCCCGGAAGGAAGCAAACCCCTCAACCTGGCCCAGAGTGAGCCCACTGAGTCCCTCAACGTTCCGGCTGTCCTCTGGAACATATCCTGTCCCCCCACCTCTTCCGACTCAGTGTCCTTGACCTCCCTTTTTCCCCTCACCCCTGTCCCCTGTGATTGGTTCGGGACAGGCTCAACTCTCCTATCTACCCCCACAACCCGATGCTCGTTAGTATAATGGTAAGTATCCCCGCCTGTAACGGGGGAATGGTCAAAATCAAAAACATGCCCTTGCGGTCCTACGGGAAACACCCCGTTTGGTTGTAGTCTTATCTTCTCCCCCCCTTCCTCGATGGAGGGAAAAGGGGGCGCCTGATTCTGAGCCTGGTCATGAAAGTCTGCTGGTACTTGAGCCTGAGCGGGACCCCGTGGGACTCCTACCCACTCAAACCCGTCATCCTCAAGGACGGGTCGACCGTGACGGTTCTTAATGACGTCGTTGTGCCCGGCCGACCGTCCGCACACTGCTGCCAACATCTGCGGGAGCATCAGCAGGCACTGCACCTTCCAGTTGCCGTCTCGGACCCTCCATGTCGGGTTCTGCATAACTGCGATCGATTGTATCCCCCAAGAGATCGCCGCTGGCCTTTATGCAGTGATTGAAGTGGAACCAGGTCGCTGATCCTTTGACTTGGACTGCCGTTCCAGTCGATCGGATCACCTCGTACGGGCCCTCTCTCCGGGGTGATGACCACTTTCTCTTGTGGACCTTTACGAAGACCAAGTCCCCAGGGATCAGTCTCGGTTTGGTGGCTTCCTTCTCCGCCTCCTTCTCCCCCTTTCTCTCCTTTCTCTGCTCCTGTCGAAACACAGCTTCATGTATTTTAGTCACTTGCTGAAGATATTTTTTCAGATCTTGCTCAAAAATATCTAATGCCGGGCCCCTAGCCAGGTGTCTAAATGGCGGTGCTGGCATGCTGCGGCCTGTAAGCATTTCATGCGGTGTTAGCTGTGTTTGGCGGTTTACGCTGCTTCTAATAGCCATCAGAGCAAGCGGCAAAGCATCAATCCAGTTAAGCTTAGTTTGCATACAGATTTTCAACAGTTTGTTTTTAATGACCAGATTGGCCCTTTCCACCTTCCCCTGCGACCCGGGACTATAGACACAGGAAAGGCGCTGTCTTATACCTAATTTCTGCATCAGCCCTTTAACCACCTTGTCGATGAACTCGCGGCCATTATCGCTTTGTAATATCGTGGGAATTCCAAATCTCGGAATGACCTCGCGACACAGGAACTTGATCACTGTGTCCGCGTTCTTGTGTTTAGATGGAATGGCCTCAATCCAGCGACTAAAGCAGTCCTCTACTACCAGGAGGTATCGTTTGCCCTGCACTGGCGTTATCATGTCTGTATAGTCCATAATCAGATGTCTGAATGGTCCCTCAGGGAGGGGTGTGTAAGCCGCCACTGTCGGTACTCCTTTGCGCACATTGCCCTGTAAGCATGTTAAACACCTGGCTAGTGTAACGTCAATTTGTGCCTGAAGCTTTGGGGACCAAAATCCCATTTTCGTGATTCGTTTCAGGGTCTCTGCTCTTCCACAGTGATCAACACCATGAGCCTCAGGTATCACTAAGGACAGAAGATCGATGGAGGCGACTATCAAACCGTTATGACTCCTCCACAGACCATCTGCCCCCCTTACAGCCCCCCTCTCCGTCCACGACTGTTTCTCGGCCTGCGTGGCTGAGTCCTGAAGATCACTCAAATTATCCTCAGTTACCTCAGTCGTCAGTTCGGCCGCAAACATCAGAACAGCCGTGGACGGCACCGCAGCCGCCGCCTTCGCGGCCTCGTCCGCCGCGTTGTTTCCCGTCGTCACAAAGGACAGGTCTTTTCTGTGTGCCTGGCACTTTACGATAGCAATGCTTTTGGGCAACTTTACAGCCTGAATAAGCGCCACAACCTGCTTGTGGTGAAGGATCGGTGAGCTGTCCGATTTCTTAAAGCCTCTTGCCTTCCAAATGGCCGCGAATAGGTGGCATACGCCATGCGCATACGCAGAGTCTGTAAAGATGTTAACCGTACGATCTTTAGCTATTATGCATGCTTCTGTTAGTGCTATTAGTTCTGCAAGCTGGGCCGAACATGGTTGCATGCATTGTTCGGCCTTTCTTGTTAGTGTTTCTCCGTTAGGTTTGCACTGTACGACGGCGTATCCTGACCTTAAATTTTCCCCCTCCCGATAGCAGGACCCATCCACAAAAAGTGAGAGTTCTGCTATCGCGAGCGGGTCGACTCCCAAATCAGGACGGAGTTTCACGAAAGCCTGTACCTCCACCTCACACTCATGCGGTTGACCCTCGCTCGGGAGTGGTACCAGATCCGCCGGGTTACTGCCGTGGCATGTTTTTATCGTAACGTCCGAGTACTGCAGGAGCCTCATGTAAGCCTGTTGCCGTTGGCTGGTCAGAACAAATTTGCCTCTTTCAATCAAGTTTGCCAATTTGTGATGTGTCCAAATGCAAATGTCATATCCCATTGTCACGGCCGTTGCCTTCTCATACATCAAATGTGCTGCGGCCAGGGCCTGATAACAAGGTGGCAGACCCTGCTCTACCGGCGAAAGAGCTCTAGAGTAATATGCTATCGGTTGTTTTTTCCCACTCCCCCCCTGTGTTTGAGTCAGGACAGCTGTCGCATGCTGCGCTCTATGTGAGACGAATAGGTGGAAACACTTCTCATAATCCGGCAGCGCCAGGGCAGGGGCCTGTAACAACAGACGCTTAATGTTTATGAACGCGTCCTCCCCCTCCTCGGTCCATGTCAAGGGAGCGCGAAGCTTGTCTGTACCCGCCTCTTTTATCATCATCCTCAACGGCGCTGTCGCTATCGTATAGTCCTCCACCCACTCAGAGCTGTACCCAGTCATCCCTAAAAACGTCATCATCTGTCGGACCGTCAATGGCCTAGGTGCCTTGGATACAGCTTCGAGCTGCGTGGGTGAGATGCTTTTTATGCCCTTTTGAATGACGCGAGACAAGTACTCAACTTTTGGCTGGCAGTACTGCAGTTTTGAACGGGATGCCTTGTGGCCTCCCACGGCTAATCCACTCAAAACTTTGATGGAGTCCTCATGGCACTGCTGACGTGTATCCGAGCAGATTAGAATGTCATCTGCATACAGTAAAACCGTGCTGAGTAGTGTGTCGCACACTCCTTGCAAGTCTTCCTTGAGCGCCTTCGAGAAGTAATGCGGCGAGTGCGCGAACCCTTGTGGCAACCGGGTGTAAGAGTATTGTTTCCCCCTGTGGGTAAAAGCAAACAGATACTGAGACTCTTTTTCCAATGGAACACTGAAGAATGCCTGCGTGAGATCAATGACCGTATAGTACTGCGAGCTACTCGGGATGTTTGTCAGGAGGGTGTGTGGATTAGCGACTTCCGCCTCTGGTCCAGACACCACGTCGTTCACCGCCCTCAAATCGTGTACCAGTCTGTACCTAGCCCTGTCCGCCTTTAGCACTGGGTGGATAGGTGTATTACATCTGGATTTGAAAGGGACGAGCACTCCCCCCTTTAACAGTCCCTCAATCTGATGTGATATAGCTTCATCCGACTCTGGCTTCATTGTATACTGTCTGATAAAGGGTGGTCTACAACCCTTCTTTAACCTGACCTTCACTGGCTGTGCCGACAATATTAGACCCACATCTGTGTCGTGTTTTGACCACAACCGTTCCGGGGTGCGCGCCAACATGTCCTGTTCCAGCAAAGCATCCGCCTCTGGAATAACGCAAGGGTCTCCTGGTAATCTGATTACTTGCGGTTTTGCCAAAACTGAAAAGGAAATCATTATTTTTATGAAACTCCCATCTGCGCTGTTCCAAATTAGCGGAGATTCCGTGGAGACCCACCTTTGAGTCTCGGATTCCTGTATCATTGAACCTAGATGTTCGGATTCGTAACCAGGATTTATTCTCAGAGTGATGTGTGGGGCGGCGTCTCTTAGTCTATGTTGTTCCCGTAGATACTTACCCGTGTTAACCCTCAACGCCGCGCCCTGTCTCCCTACAATTATCGCAGATGAGTCAATCTGCACCTGCTCGGGCTGTCCCTGCAACCATGCCTTGTTCCTAACTAGGTCACTATTCGTCAAATATTGTAGTGTGCAATGTGCCTCCATGTTTGTTTGTCTAGACTGAGGCAGTTGGGTTTTCAGAAATGGCTCCCAGGGGGCACAGACCCTTTGCAGCTCTGCATCTATGTTGCCCAGCCAGAACACAGTGGCCTCTTTCTCCCCCGTCCCTTGTAGCATCATTTGGTACACGTCTTGTTCAATTTGAATCCCCTCAGGCGTACATAGGATTTTACAGCCTAGTTTACACATTGCATCTCGTCCCAAGAGATTGCGCGGGGTGCTGTCCGAAATTAATACAGGTATTGTTATGGTCTTGTTGTTATACGTCATAGAGATTGGATCTGATGTGGGTATTAATTGTGTTTTTCCCGAGAATCCGACCGTCCGAACATACTGTCCAGACTGGGGTAAGTGAGCGGCGTATTTTTGCTTTATGCAGGAAAAACCTGCTCCAGTGTCTGCCATCATCTCTGTTAATTTGCCCTCCACTAGGACCTGCAGAATAGGTTCTTGCTCAGCTCCCTTGGAAACCACAATCATTTGATTTCCCCCCGTCGCATTCTCTGGGCACCCCTAGTGATTACCCCCCTGGTTTCGGGGCCCTCCTGTCTCCCCCTGGTCGTGGGGCCCTTGTGACTCCCCCTGGCGCACGGGTCTTCCATACTCCGAGCCGGGACGGTATGGTTGCCTACATCTCATTTCCCTGTGTCCCTGCATGCCGCAGTTCCAACAGTGGAAACGGGGAAACTGTTGTTCGTTCCCCGGTCCCTGTGTAAACCGTGGGCCTGATTGCCCATTCCCTGCCTGCCGCCTGAACGCCTGGTTCTGTGAACTATAGCCATAGCTTCTCACTACCTGAGGTGCAGGCGGGGGTCCCTGGTCCTGCATGGGTGGAGAGGTCGCAGATGACACCATTACTGCCTGCAACCTCCTTTGGGGCTGCAGTTGTTGCTGAGTTAACTTCCTTGAGTCATTTCTATCCTGATCCCTGAGTTTCTGCTCCTGAGCCCTTTGCTTCTCCACACTATGTGTTACATGTGCACAGAACAAAGGATAAGTCATGTCCATTAACCCCACCACGTCTTCCAGTCTATTCTTAACCACCTCTGGAAGCCCTCTCATCACACTTTCTCTAAACATCGTTCTCTGCAACGGGTCAATCTCTGGGTTGTGTCCTAGCTCACCTCTCCACTCCTTCAGTACTTTGTTCACATAGGCGCCAGGCCCTTCCGTCTCCATTATGGGGTTGCCTGCCAGTTTTGCCGGATTAATACGTGATGGATATTGATTCCTGAGTTTGTACCACAACGCCGCTCTATGCGCGTTGAATATGTCTCCATCATGGGCCTGCGTGTCGCATGCCACTCGCATCGATGTGTCACCCATGATGTCCCGGCAGGCACCAACTCCTAGCAAACGCGTCAACAGGGATTTGACGTCACCTACTGCTAGCAGAAAAGATGACGTATTTTCCTCAAACTGCGTGATCCACCTGGAGGCTCCTTCTGAAAGGTCCGGTAGTCTTACTATTAAACCATCGATGTCTAGAGGTGACCATGGCATGTGAAAGATATCGTTCCCCTTTATTAGCAGGGGAAACTGGCCTGTGCTCGTCACACTTCCCACGAATGTAGGGGCGAAAGTCAGGGTTCCTGTAATGTTTCCTTTCTCCTGTCCTGGTTTTGTGTCATTCTCATCTTCCTCCTCATTCAACAGTTTAGTGTGGCCACACGCCCCGTGTTTCCCTGATGTCTGCTGTGCCACATTTTGACGGGCCTCTTCCTCTAACTTCCTCCCGACTCCCTCCCTCTGCCTGCCCAGGTTCTCTACCTCCTTTTCCTCTGCATCATACAACTTCCGACGTACTGTCTCGCCATATGCCGCCAGGTTTTTCGGATAGAGGTCCTGCGGGGTCAGTTTGGGAGGGGGGGTATCTCGCCTAAGGGAGGTCTCTGATCTAGCGGGGGTTTCTAACCTAGTGACGTGTTCTGACCTAGCAGGGGTCCCTAATTCCGTCTCCTCATATTCTCCTCTTATTGTCACAGTGCCCACCGGCAATTGCGTGACATAAGGTGGGGATGTTGGTTTCCCTATATCCGCCTCTCTCTGGTTTAGCGCTAAAGCTTCCTGCCTGTATGCTCTCCCCTTCTGGGCGTAGAGCTTCATTACCCCCAACTCTTCTGTCCTCTTTCTCAACCTCTTTTTGCTGTTGTCGCCTGGCTTGTGGTTACGAATCATTACATTCATCTCTTCGCATACGTCGAG
>NC_140170.1:34792722-34980222 GCF_963971535.1 Notolepis coatsorum | reverse complement strand
TTTCCATTCACAATCTCTCACACAGTTATTATATATCCCCCGTAACACCTAACCCTTTAGGTGTTATCATAACGCTCTTCTCACGGGAACAGAAATCAATTTTCAGTGCCTTATGTCACTGAAGTCCCCGTGCACTTAGAACAGTGTCACACAACCCGTTCATAACCACAGGCGGCGACACCATCCCCACAATGAAAATCCTGCCGACCAATGACATTCCACTGGCCAACTCGTCCTGTGGCCCACGGCATCACCCCCAGTTTGCAACCTGGAACATGACACCCCGGGCCCCCTACTCAAGGATATTCAAAAATTATTCCACTCACAACCCACTGCCACACACATACAGCACCCCACTCAACCACCGTAACCAGTCACCCAAACACTCACACACAATATAATTCGACGCGCGTAGTGTGGCAGCGAGCCTTTGACGAGTGCACGCATAGCGCACCCCCGTCAATGCGCGGTGGCAGACAGCGAGCCCACCCCCGCCACGACGTTTAGCAGTCCCCGTACCCCTGGTAAAATGAAAAATGTGCGCAGTGTGACAGCGAGCACCGACGAGTCACACACAGCGCACAAAGCATGGAGGCAGACAGTGAGCTACGACGAACTGTCTACCCACACCCCCACCGCAGGCGAGTAGAGTAATTATGCTCCAACTTACGGCCCACCAACATGAACTGGAACGGAGCCCCAGCGCCCCAGCCGGGGCCCGTCCAAATGTAAGGAAAGAAGTACGAGCGCCTTGTCGAACAAAGTGTAGCGCCAACGCAGGCAATACCACTGCCAGCACTAGAAATTCCCTAAAAACAACAATAAAACTGAATATGGAACAACAACATACGCATAATAAGTCCCAAACTCAGCCTACCGCCTTTGAAACCTTACAGTAAACAGCAATAAACAATATACCTAGCACTACACCGCGTTTGAAACCCATAAAAAACTCTATATACAGGCCCTAACCTAGGAGAGAAAGAGAAATCGTTTCGGGGGGGGGGGGGGGGGGGGAGGGGGGGAAGTACATGGAAGAGAGGCGGTGTTGAAATGAGGGGAGCGAGCGAGATGGGGGGGTAAGAGAGAGAGAGCGGGAGAGGGAAAGAGGGGGGAGGTGAGAGGGAGAGGGGCGAAAGGGAGAGGGAGGGTGAGAGAAGGAAAGAAAGAGAGGGGGGGGGTGAAAGAGGAAGAGAGAGAGAGGGAGGGGAGGCGAGAGAGAGAGAGAGAGAGGGAAAGAGAGAGAGAGAAAGAGAAAGGGAGAAAGAGAGAGAATAAGAGAGAGAGAGAAAGAGAGAGAGAGAGAGAGGGGGAGAGAGAGGGGGAGAGAGAGAGAGAGAGAGAGAGAGAGAGAGAAAGAGAAAAAGAGAGGGAGGGAGGTTGAGAGGGAGAGGGAGAGAGAGAGAGAAAGAAAGAGAGAGAGAGAGAGAGAGAGAGAAAGAGAACGAGAAAGAGAGAGAGAGAGAGAGAGGGAGGGAGGTGAGAGGGAGAGAGAGAAAGAGGGAGAGAGAGAGAGAAAGAGGAAGAGAGAGAGAGAGAGAGAGAAAGAGAAAGAGAAAGAGAGAGAGAGAGAGAGAGAAAGAGAAAGGGAGAGAGAGAGAGAGAGAAAGAGAGGGGGAGAAAGAGAAAGGGAGCAAGATAAGAGAGGGGGAGAGAGAGTGTACAATGAAAACGTTCCGTGAGCAGAATCCAAACATATCCATCCTGTACACTTCTGCCCCCTACTGTATTCCCAATAAACTCCACCTTCCCCTTAACAATGGACGCTCGCCACCCCTACCAAGATGGACGCTCGGTACCCTCCCAAGATGGACGCTCGGAGCCCCGTCAAGATGGACGCTCGGAGCCCCGTCAAGATGGACGCCCCCTCGCGAGACATACCGAGAGTCCCGTCATGCCACGACGTCAGCACAGTTAGCTTAGCATGTTAGCTTAGCATATTAGCTTCGTTAGCTACGTCGCGGGCCGTCAGACCGCGCACCCTTACGACGTCACATCCGGCGACCGCTTTAGCCGTTTAGCGCGGCCAGGTAGCATTAGCTTAGCTTCTCCCATGATCCCATAAAAACGTTCCCAACGACCCGTTCCGCCGCGCGGGCCGTCCCCTCGCAACGTTAATATAATACCACATACCCCACAACAGAATCCTATTTCCCTCAAAACGCCAGTGTAGTGATCTAATTAGAAATATAAAAACATAATATCAAAACACTAGTTTGCCCCCTCCGTCGTCATTTCCGGCGAGCTTAGAATGACTTCCGGGTCGGGTTTAGAAAATCCCGATCACCTTAAACATTATATAACTATTTTAACCGCCACGAATATGAAAACTTTTAAGTGCATTACATATCCCCGTAATCTCAAGACACTATCGATCGACCTTATACATTTGAATTACGTCTACTTTTCGCTCCGCATGCTCCGGTGTCCAGAGGCTAATACCACAGCTAACGGCTGCTGCGTTCGACGGGCCTCGGAAAACCGGCGTTCACCATTAAATTCCCCCACGGCCAATCGGTGACTTAAATTACATAATAACATAACTATACTCTCACACGTCTCACCAATCACTCCTAACCATAAACATTCGCCAACCATACATCCATACACGCTTCCTAACACAATTAAAAAGTACACAATTAAAAAAATACAAAATCAGCATTCACGCACATTTCCGTCTCTCGAACGCCGCACGCGGCGCGACCGGTAAACCTTTCATTAAGCACTAGTATATGCTACAGCCTAACGCCGTCTAATTTCAACACGCCCGCCCGTGCCCAAGGCTAAAACCAGACCTACTTGTGCTAACTCTTCTACTGTAGAAAATACTACGCCACGGCGTGCTTCAGTCCACTTCGTATCAGACATACAACGCACGGTGCTCACCCTGGTCCAACTCTGAGCACGAATCTAAGACATGTTCCTGTCCCTTACTTGTTCCGACTGGCAACGGCGCTCCGTTCATAGTGCTAACATTTTTACATTAAAATATACTACGCACAGTGATTACAGAGCCGCCCTCCCCAGCCAGAACACTCAATTTAATTGTCCCTTACATCATGATTACATGAGGTTAAATTCTTTAGTTTCTTTCCCCAACCCCTTGTTGTTCGAACTGAGCAGCCCATTCTTCCTCCACACTCACCTCTCTCACAGGAACGAAGCTCACGCAGTTGTGTCCTCTGTCGTCCGCCGATGAGGTTGATGAGTGAAGGGGAAAAAATCTCGTCCAGGGCCGCCACTTGTTCACGGGTCAAACGGCACCAAAATGAAGTGGATTCCCAAGCTGTTCGGTTCTGCTCTGATCAGAACCTGGCTGTGTTAGTACTCTGCGTTGTGATTCAATATCTTAAAGCTCTGGGAATCACTCCTCTTTAAATACTGCAGTGGTGCAGGCAGAAAGGCAGAAGGAATTAGGAGGAAAGTGGTATAACAGTTGTTTAATCCAAGTTTAAGAGTGTATACAAATTACAATAAGAAGATGCTATGGTTGTTTATCAAAGACACTATGCCGTCTTGATAACAACCAGACTAATATTACAGTATAAAGATAAATTGTTGCTGGTCTTTGTTGTTTGATAACAAAGAAGTTGGTTTTCCCTCCAAAAAGTCCTTTTGTTCTCGTTGCCTGCTTTAGATGGGTGAGATGGTAGGTGAGGTCCTGTCCTTGTGGGTTTGGTTGGTTTGGTGTTCTTCTGTTGTTCCTGAGTCCCTCTCCCACCATCACACACCCATTCTTATAGCCCAGGCCAGTCTCTTGGAGTTGATGACATCATCACATTATTGTCCCAATCACAAGCCTGCTAAAGCTGGCATTTGAAAATTAGGGGTTTGGCTTAATAGCCCAACCCCCTTCCCATAACTGCAAACAGGCTTTGTCCTTACAGTCAACAATATAAACATTGCATCATTTTCATTTAAACATTGCATCATTTTCATTTAAACATTGCATCATTTTCATTTAAACATTACTTGACTTGTTAATACTTTGATGAATCAAAGTTTATATTGATTACCTAAACACAGATATATTTCTTTATTACTAAGTCTGTTTGACTTTCAGAACATATATCTAACAAATCTAATCATTCTGTTAGCTTAATAGAATACATTTCAATACCATATAGAACAATCAATTAATCATCTTGAACATAAATGAAAATAGCACAGACACATTAACTAATTGTAGACATTTTAGTATGACCAAACCTAATTATATTTTACCTTAATTCAAGATTCAAATTACTATTTTAACAATATACCAGGAAATAGTTAGCTTGTTTGGAGATCTCTGTGTGTGTATGTGTGTGAATGTGTGTGTGTGTGTGTGTGTGTGTGAGTGTGTGTGTGTGTGTGTATGTGTATTTGAAAATGTGTGTGTGTGAGTGTATGTGTGTGTGTGAGTATGTGAGTGTCTGTGTCTATGTGTGTGTGTGTGTGTCTGAATGTGTGTGTGTGTGTGTGACAGGAAACTCCAGCTAGATAACATGTCTACGTGACCTTTTGTTCTTCGTTTGATCTTCCCCCTAAAGGGAAGTAGTCTTACCCCAGCTGCCACTATGTCATTGTCACCCCAGGAGGGCATTTGCACAATCAGTCTATGTAACCACACACACACAAATCTATGAATTATTGTTTTGAGGCCCAAATATTTCTACACATTAGTTAATCATGATATATATGTTTTGGATTTTACAACACGTTCTCCACAAAACGTGTGTTATGGAAAGCCCAGCTCTCTCAGACAAACCTCTGCCATTTCCCAGCATGCAAGGCACTCGTGGAGGTGGGCACACCATTCAGTGGTGAGCAGTATGCTGATGCCATTGTAAAGCTAGAGGGGGAATTTGATCACATGGTTTACAGACTTCAAGACACACAGAGCCAATTTTGAAGAAGTGTGATGACCCCTTCTCCTTTGATGTCAAGTTCAGGGAGGTGAGTGGAAAAGCAGACAGGCTTGGAAATTGTTTTTGAGAATTGTCCACCCCCCCCCCCCCCCACCCCCCACACCTTCCCTGAGCTTTCCAGGATGTTCAAGCAGACCATGTGCCTTTTTTTTGGGAGCACATATCTGTGTGAAAAGCTCTTCTCCACCATGCACTTTAACCCTTTCACTGCCACACGACAGAAGGTTAACCCTTTACTATCACACAACCGACGGTGATGCTCCATCATTAGCATCATTAGCTCCGCGGATGCTCCGTCGGTTGTGTGATAGTAAAGGGCTAACCTTCTGTATTGTCACAGTGACAGGGTTAACCGGCTGTCATGTGGCAGTGAAAGGGTTAGTCAAAGTACAGGTCCAAACGTACTGATGAGCATCTTCAAGCCATACTGAGGGTCTCAATTGCTTCCTCCCTCAAGCCAAATGTGGCTCAGCTGTGTAAGAGGAAGCGCTGCCAGGTCTCTGGCAGCAAGGGAGTAGGTAAGTATGTTATTTACACATAGGTATGTTCTGAAGAACCGTTCATGTTCTGAACTGTTATTACTAAAGATTGAGACTAAAGATTGGACCCAGACTCGTATACCTCCAGCGGCCCCCATCAGGTAAATTGAGTTTGAGAACCCTGGTTTAGACAGAGAGACAGACAAATAGACAGACAAATAGACAGACAAATAGACGGACGGACGGACGGACGGACGGACGGACGGACGGACGGACGGACGGATGGATAGATAGATAGATAGATAGATAGATAGATAGATAGATAGATAGATAGATAGATAGATAGATAGATAGATAGATAGATAGATAGATAGATAGATAGATAGATAGATAGATAGATAGATAGATAGATAGATAGATAGATAGATAGATAGATAGATAGATAGATAGATAGATAGATAGATAGATAGATAGATAGATAGATAGATAGATAGATAGATAGATAGATAGATAGATAGATAGATAGATAGATAGATAGATAGATAGATAGATAGATAGATAGATAGATAGATAGATAGATAGATAGATAGATAGATAGATAGATAGATAGATAGATAGATAGATAGATAGATAGATAGATAGATAGATAGATAGATAGATAGATAGATAGATACTTTATTAAATATTATATAGAATCCCGGAAGTGTTGCGGTGGTCTATAGGACTGCTTCCAGGCATGTTGGAACTTTAAATCGGTAGGGGGTGCGGCCTTTGAGCCGCCACGGGGGGGGTCGCAGTCAGGCCACTGAACTTAGAAGCAGGCCAGGCCAGTGTTTCTAGTTGCACCAGCGCAATAGTTAGATAACCTAGGTGGGGAACAACCCGGAGATCACTGCAACTGACACAAGTTGGAGAACTATCTCTCTCTCTCTCTCTCTCTTGCTCTCACACACACACAAAGGGAGCCGCATGTGATTGGTGGAGGCGGGACCCTTACAAAAAACTGCTAATCATTGACACATGCTAGCCTGTAATAATCCCCCCCAGACAAATCTACTTTGCATTTGATATATTGCAAATATATGCCATCACACACACTGGCATTTAAAGGGTTAGAATTCTAAAATGAATATGTGGTGTTATGATCAGGGCTGAAGTTGAATAAAATATTGTATTTATCAATTACAAAAAAACTGAAAATCCATAAAAATCTGTGTTGTTGCTAATCATACATATGCTAGCCTGTTTTTTAACAATAATTTGTGATGCCATCACAAACACTGGCATTTAAAGGGTACAAATAAAAAAAATCCTGCACCAGAATGCAGGAAATTAAGTCTTTGTAACAGAAAAATTCCTGGTGGAGGAATTAAAAAGTGGCCTGACTGGGGCTATATTTTGCACTATATTTCCTGGCCTGAATGATTTCCCCAGTCCGGCCCTGGTTAAAAGCCTCCAATGCTTATTAGTGTGTGTGCGTTTGAACGTTTGCATGTTTCAACCATACATTTCCATTTATTAAAAAAAAATTATAAAAATGAATATTATTATTATTATTATTTATTTTTTTACCTCCTATAATAGTGGGGGTCGCGGCTCTCTGACACCGTTTTTTTTTGGTCCCGGCCTGAAACGTTTGGGAACCCCTGGTCTAGCCTGTACCCCCCAGACATGTTGCTGGCCCCATCAAAACAGTATCCTATCAGCCTCTCCATGGGCAGGTCGAGGCGTAAAAGTATTTTATACACAAAAACAGCTTCTCGGCTGTTGTGTCTGGGCCGGGCATTGTAAAAACCCCAAAAGAAGTTCTGAGCTTCCAAGTTGTCATCGGCGAACTGTATATTACACGAGAATTGTTATTTTCCAGTGAGTGACATCAGTGGTTCCGTCAGCGCTCAAGCCAAAGAATGGGCTTTTGGATGCTTTGCCTCTAATTTGTCGCTGAATATCAATATCAACAGCTGTAAGATTTCGTTTTGGATGTTGTTGGACATCCAGTTGTCTCTCTTTTGGAGCCAATTCTTCAACTCGGGATCAGACTCGGTGCGCACTCTTTCCATCATGAGCTGCCATAACACCCCATCCCTATTTGCATCACCCCTCAGTGGAAGCCCCTGGCGCCCGAGGGGGGGTATAGGGGAACAGACTCAGTTAACTCTTCAATACCTGATGCTGAGGCTGAACCTGTCGTCTCTGTCTCTCTCTGACGTTTATCAGATTTAGTGGGACTGTCACTGGGACCAGCGGGACATTTAGAAAAGAAATCTGATATTTTTATTTTCTGCGAGTGAGACATTCTGTGCTAGCAAAGTCTGACTACTAGCTAAAATCGACTGACTGCGCAAGCACTGTATCACAGTAGCTCAGTGGTTCGTGGCGAGTGGGAAGGGCGGGAGACGGGAGGTGAATACAATTAGTTGTTTCACCTGTCATTCAATCAGTCTGTGACAGTCTGTCATCACTCGAAAATCTACTCTGCTGCAATCTTGTCGGTTTTACACGTATGATTGTGTACGTACAGTAGTGTAATGAATGAATGAAAACTTTATTTAACAGATTGGAGAATGGCTACAATACAGTACGGCTCAATACACACAATATTAAAATGGTGAAGTGCTTTGAGCAGGATAAACTTATAATATACAGTGTTACAGTTATACAGTTACAGTAATATACAAATATATAAATACTGTCATAAAAAATAAAAACATAAAAAAAATATATATATATATATATATATTTAAAATTTTATTTATTTTTTGCAATAACTGAGGGAGGGTGCTGCCGCACCCCCCGCACTCTACTCTGCTGCAATCTTGTCGGTTTTACACGTATGATTGTGTACGTACAGTAGTGTAATGGATGAATGAAAACTTTATTTAACAGATTGGAGAATGGCTACAATACAGTACGGCTCAATACACACAATACTAAAATGGTGAAGTGCTTTGAGCAGGATAAACTTATAATATACAGTGTTACAGTTATACAGTTACAGTAATATACAAATATATAAATACTGTCATAAAAAATAAAAACATAAAAAAAAAATATATATATATATAAATTTTAATTTTTATTTATTTTTTGCAATAACTGAGGGAGGGTGCTACCGCACCCCCCGCACTCTACTCTGCTGCAATCTTGTCGGTTTTACACGTATGATTGTGTACGTACAGTAGTGTAATGAATGAATGAAAACTTTATTTAACAGATTGGAGAATGGCTACAATACAGTACGGCTCAATACACACAATATTAAAATGGTGAAGTGCTTTGAGCAGGATAAACTTATAATATACAGTGTTACAGTTATACAGTTACAGTAATATACAAATATATAAATACTGTCGTAAAAAATAAAAACATAAAAAAAAATATATATATATAATATATATTTTTAATTTTATTTATTTTTTGCAATAACTGAGGGAGGGTGCTTCCTGCTTTGAGCAGGATAAACTTATAATATACAGTGGGGCGGCTACGTGGCGTAGTGGGCAAAGCGCTCGCCACGAATTGCGGAGACGCTGGGCTTGCCTGTTCGAGCCCAGCGATCCACATTGCTTTCAGTTTAGCTGGTCGTTCATACTAATACACATTGGCCGTATTAGGGGGTGGGAAACTGATGGGTGGGGATACAGTTATACAGTTACAGTAATATACAAATATATAAATACTGTCATAAAAAAAAAAAAAAAAAATATATATATATATATGCCGCACCCCCCCCCCCTTTCCAACATGCACTGCTTCCTGTTGTTTAGCTGAATCTGCTATAGACCACTGGACGTCCGAATCGGGGAGGAGATTGCGGGGGGAGGAAATGAATGAATGTGGATGAGAGCCGTGATGTAAGTGGTTGCAGCTACGGCTGTGGGGGTGCTGGAGACATGATCCAATAGACTTGTATGTGCCTGAATCTCCTGAACACGGCGTGACCCATTCCTAATCGATCAGAACTAAATCGGCAGAGAAAAAGCCCATTTTTAAGCAAATATTCCCCATGCACATGCGCAGATTGCCCATGGATTGTGACGCCATGCACACCCGCCCTGCAGTCCCGGCGCCATGGGCGGGCATTAGGGGGCCGGGCCCGCCCACTGAGTCAGCTGTGCCCACCCTGGTAAAAAAAATTAAAAATAAAAATGTTGTCAATCAAAGTCAACTATCCAAATCCTTAGTCTGGGACAGCCCTAGTGGGCACTGATGTCAACAACAACACTAGTACTGAAGCTAGCACGGCACTCTGTGAGAATTCGTTTTCTACCCTCAAGAACGTCTTTACAGAACAACGCCTTAGTATGCTTCATCGACGCAACTAAGGCCAATTTTATTCAGTTGGCATTTGAGAAGGACTTAACAAAAAAGTTCAGGAATGAGTGGAGGGGCAGTGTTTTAAGAAGATTTCACTCTGTCCCCAAACACTGCTTGCCTCTCTACTTATGATGGTGTTGAGTAGCCTGTGGAGGAATTTTGTTTGCTTTTTTATGCACCTTATTTTTGTCAGTTCAGTTCAGTTTGTCAGTGAATTCAGAAGTGTTGAATAAATGGAGACTTTTCAAAGATATAGAATAGAATAGAATAGAATAGAATAGAATAGAATAGAATAGAATAGAATAGAATAGAATAGAATAGAATAGAATAGAATAGAATAGAAATGTATTATCCTGAGGGAAATTTGACACTGCAAATCACTCAACATTAAACATTTAGACAGAACAAGTCACAAGTAAGAATAAAAAACAAATGGCCTAAGAATAGAATAAAATGAAATAGAATAAAAATAGAATAAAATATACAGTAAATAAATACAGAAAAATATACTGAAGTCTACAGGTGTAATATTGCACAGTGCTGTTTAAAAAGTAAGAGTCCAGGAAGATGGTAACTGTCACTGTGATGCAGTGAGGCACAGTGATGCATTGTATAGTCTGATGGCTGTTGGAATGAAGGACTTCGTGTGCCGTTCAGTGCTGCATTTAGGCAGTGTGAGCCTATAACATGCTCCTCCTGTCAGCTAAGTCTGTGTATAGTGGGTGGGAGGGGTTTTCCCTGATGGCCTGGAGCTTAGCAAGGTTCCTCCTCTCCGCCACCCTCGCTAGAGTCCAGCTCCACCCCAACCACGCTACTGGCCTTCTTGACCATCTTATCCAGCCTGTTTGTGTCCCCTGCTCTCAGTCCGCTGCCCCAGCAGGTCTGTTATATATATCAGTTCAGACTGTTTTTGTATAAGTGAAGGTTCTTAAGATAGAGAGAAATTAGATTTTTCAATTGCCTCTCTGCTGTTTAGTTCAGCACCGTGGGCAGCGCCAAGCAAGCCACAGCGCCGCTGTCCCAGCTGAAACGTATAAAAGGGAACCTGTGTTGAAAAACCATTGTGCCCCCCCGAGAACATTTTATGCCCCCCCACTAATTAGTTTCTGCAGCCTGGTCTGCCGCCCTGGACTGTTCCATCAGAGGGGGGAGCTTCGGTGGCCAGTGTCCTTTCAGCCGAACAGGATAATGAAACAATGATCCCACTAAATGGCCAGACGCGTCTTATGGCGACATCTACAATTACCTCATTGAGTCTCCAGGTAGACTAATGTTTATATTTAAGTGCAGTGGTCTGTAGCCACTCACACTACCACCGAAGCTCCCCCCTCTGATGGAACAGTCCAGGGCGGGTGTGCGTGGCGTCACAATCCATGGGCAATCTGCACATGTGCATGGGGAATAGGTGCTTAAAAATGGGCTTTTTCTCTGCCGATTTAGTTCTGATCGATTAGGAATGGCTCGCGCCGTGTTCAGGAGATTCAGGCGCATACAAGTCTATTCGATCATGTCTCCAGCACACACACACACACACACACACACACACACACACACACACACACACACACACACACACACACACACACACACACACACACACACACACACACACACACACACACACACACACACGCACGCACGCAGTCGCACACACACCACTGTGCTAGTTCCCTCAGACTCGACAGCCAAGATAACTACTCCTTCTCTTCAACTCCAGGACTTGGAGTGGAGGTAGGCTGTGAAATGCTATTCCGCAGTCTGTTCGCACACCCCTCTAGTAATTCGCCTGGTGAGGAACTATTTCTGTTTATGAGTTGTGATGTTACCCCACATTTGACTCATCGCTGCCACATCACTGTTGGGCTGCACACGACTGACGACTCCCTCGCTCTGCTGAGAGTTGTGCATCACAGGGACTTTGAGGGGGTTGGGGTGGGGGCGGGAAGGCAGGGCACCTCCACGGGAAACTTGAGATTTGTACTTTCTTGCCTTCTACTACTCACAACAGTATGAGTTTAATTTCATACGGATTTTGAAGGGAAAACAGTGACACGTAACATTTCATTTAATTTCAAACCTTTACTGGAAAGGCAACCAAGGTTTCCCTCATTTACAGTTATAGAGTTTACATGCAGAGATACGCACAGCATATGAAATACAACAAGACAACAACAACAACAAATCTATTAAAGCATGTACAACTTGATTGACAATGATAAGTGAATAAGGTCTTACATTCTGCAAGGGGAGAATCTAAACTCTTACCTCAAGGCCCAGCCAATCACTAGAAGGGGTTCCATATATGTTCCAACATTCCATTCCAATAATGATAGATACCAGTAAAAACTAACAAATATCAGAGAGGGCCAACCAACCTCCAATAAAGGACACAGTGATGAGTGTCATATATCACCACCAGTAATGAATCTGAGGGCAGAGTGATAGACAGTGTCCAATCAATTAAGAGTTGAGGCTGCAGTATGCCTATATGTAGATTATATCAACATAGTCCAAGACTGATAAGAAAACTGCTTCAACAACTCTCTTCCTATACTAATAAAATGAAAGCTGGCTCTGTGTCTGTACTGGATGACACTTTTCTGTTGCAAGTTGGAGGCAAAGTTGTCCACATGGAATTTAAATGTACATTTAATGTGAAAGTTCTCAATTTATGGCTGGCATGAAAGTACAACTCCCTACTGAAAACTATTGGGATTATTGTCTATTTTAAGATGCATTTCACTGAGCAATGAACAAGAGATTAAATTAGATTAGATAGAAATGTATTGTACAACAAAAATAAGTTTGGCATCCAACCAGAGTGCAATAGTAATATATAATGTAGTACAGGTGATTAAACTGGGTATAAAATATATAAATTACTACTACTGAGTAATAGTGCTAATCAGAGTTGTAGTATTAATATGTACAGTTTTATATTTATCGCAGCGACAACCAGAACCTGCAGATTCCTCCTGAGCAACGTCAGAAGGATCCGCCCCTTCCTGACAAAAGAAGCCACCCAACTCCTCATCCAATCAACAGGCATTTCCCGCCTCGACTACTGCAACGCACTGCTTGCTGGTGTAGTATATTTTTGATTGGTTATTAGACATTATAGCATAATCATACTGGCTAGTCTGAAACCAGAGAATAATGTGGATTTAGCCATCTGCCCCAACGGCTGGAAACAAAGCCTACTCATCAAACAGGTTCCCCAGAGAGAGAGAGCCCCCACTTGGAGGCGAAAACCAGTTGATTAGGGTGTGACTGAATGACCTTTTGTTACTAGACTGACACACACACACACACACACACACACACACACACACACACACACACACACACACACACACACACACACACACACACACACACACACACACACACACACACACACACACACACACACACACACACACACACACACACACACACACACACACACACACGCACACACACAGAGAAGAAGAATGGGCCTGATTTTCGCTGTGATAACATTGCTGTGATTACTCTAATCCTCTCCCTGGTACCCTGGGTGGCAGCATCTGTGTTCTCCATTTGAACCGCTACCCCTGAGACACCACTCCTGTCACAAAGGGCCAGAAAATGACATTTAAGCCTGAGGCATGTACACATTTTTTACATATAGGTCCTCTATGTCAGTTATTCCTCAAAAGCCGTTGATGCTGTTGGTTAGACTGTTTGGCTATTGTGATATTTACGCGTGGGTGGAAATTTGATCTGAAGTTGGATAAACACAACTTCATTGCAGGAATCGCAGACAAAAGGACAATATTTGCCTACAGACTTATGTGTACGGACGTCCAGGATCATGGTGCTCAGATATCCAGTAGTACAGACATCCAGGTTCACCACGCTCAGATCAGATGTCACATCCAGTAGCTTAAGTCCAGGATCAAGGTACTGAGATCAGATGTCACGTCCAGTAGTACAGACGTCCAGGTTCACCGTGTGATGTCTTATGGTCAACTGTAGTTTTAAGCAATATTACATGGGAGAGAGAATGTTATAGTTATACTGTATTGTATTGTGCTGTCAGCAGTAATTGCTTTTATATGGTAGGTTGAAGATCTGTATGTTAGGATGGGGCAAGAATTTTCACTGTACTGTCCTTTTTATGTAAGGAGGGGGCAGGAAGGAAGGGAGGGCTTTTTTATGACTGTATTCTTGTATTTTGTATTCTTTGTACTTTTACTGTATATGACTGTTTATACACAGGTAGGTCCGACCGCGCATTGTGATTGGTCGAGAGCGTTCTAAGCCATGAGTATATCTTACATACTTATATATATAAGTATGCATGTTCACACTGTCCTTTTCATAAACCAATATACAGAACCGTGTGACGTGTGTGGTGGCCCAGGGCCTCGCGCTCCTGCTGGAATTACATTTTAAATAATGGATTTTCTATTTTTGCTCCATCACTTGCATTCATAAGTCATTGTGACTTGTTGCTTGCCAGCCAGTCAAGCTGCCAGTCATAAAATGTACTGAGCAAAACTTCTCTCTCTCTCTCTCTCTCTCTCTCTCTCTCTCTCTCTCTCTCTCTCTCTCTCTCTCTCTCTCTCTCTCTCTACTGGGTACCGGAACAAATCACGTTCGCAGTCGGTCTCCATTCACTCCCTGAAAGCATAAATTATGATCAAGAGGAGTGAAGACATGTGTTGCTCAGTTTACTCCAGAAACTCATCTGAGAGTTTTATTGTCATCAATAACTCTCAATTAACAATTCGGTATCAAAACATCATATTTACAGTCCATATGTACTCATTGCATTTGTCTGTCTGTTCCTGTGTCTAAGGTTAATCAATGTCAAACGTTATCAAGCTATTCATTGAAATCATTTACTTTCACCTTTGTTTCATTATCTTTGGTTATCAAACCATTCATGTAAATCAGATACATATGTCTCTTGGGTTCAATATCAATGGTCACTTAAATCAATGGTCACTTAAATCATAAGCGACATATTCATACTTCTCTTTACTGTAATACCAAACATTCACTCTACACGTGCATGTGTGAGCTTTTCGGATAACTCACAATGTAAGATCACACCTTTAAACGAGGGGGGCGAGGGGATAGGAAAGCTAGAGGGAGAGAGGGAGGGAGAGAGAGAGAGAGAGAGAGAGAGAGAGAGAGAGAGAGAGAGAGAGAGAGAGAGAGAGAGAGAGAGAGAGAGAGAGAGAGAGAGCAGGCGGGAGGGAGGGAGAGAGAGCGAGCAGGAGGGAGAGAGAGAGAGAGAGAGAGAGAGAGAGAGAGAGAGAGAGTGGGAGAGAGAGAGAGAGAGAGAGAGAGAGAGAGAGAGAGAGAGAGAGAGAGAGAGAGAGAGAGAGAGAGAGAGATTGCTTAACTATTCCTCTTTTAGCCAAAGGCTTGAACAGTCATTTCAATACTATTACAATGTGCTATTGAACCAACAGGTCGCCACATGTCACCAATGTCCATAGGTCAGAGAGCACCAAAGTCAAACCTACTTTTACCGTAACCTAGTTGGGGTAGTTTAAGACTGCTCTTAAACTTCATGGGAAATATTCCTTTCCTTGAATCATTTGCTTTTATTAAAACTTCACAAAGTGGTGTCTCCTTAGCATTCAGTTCTGACTGGAGGTGTATAATGACATGTGCGTCCTGGTGACGTATGCATACTGCGGCCTTCAGACACATTTTCAGGGAAAGTGATTACCCTTATTCCATATTTTCGTTAGGTCACCTTATTTCACATTATAATCACACGCTCAGGTTTCAGCATTGGATAAACAAGTCACAATGTACCTTAATAATATAACGTCTTTTATACCCCAGCGGCAGGTATGCGCTGCTAGTATTTGATAACGTGGAAAACGCCCTCTTCCCTCGCGGTAAATGCATATCACAATGGGCGTGCACATAACATATTTTATATTCAACTCATTTCACAATTCTTGTTACTCATTTCACCTAACGTTATAACTTCTAAACGATAGTGTTTTCGGTAATTTTCACAGTGTACTGACCTGAAAGCATAGGATATGATCAAGAAGAATGAAGACACGTGTTGCTCAGTTTACTCTAAAGGGGTCCCCACACGGCGAGTGATTTTAGCCAGGCGACCGATTTTTTTTGCGAGCCGACAGACAGAATTGTATCGCCTTCATTGTTATGAATGAGAGAACCCACTGTGAGGTTCGCCTCTTCCCTGGACCTTTAATTCCTGTTCCCTGGACCTTAATCCCCTGTCTCCTCACCTCACCAGCCCCCACCCTCGCGTTCGTTTACTCTCGTCTGCTCTTCAGCAGCCCACACCCTTGGACTACCTGTCATTATGTGTTTGATTGGTCCGTGCCGAATACACACTTCTAGTCTAGTATCAATTACCATCACGCACCTGATGTGTGTTC
This sequence comes from Notolepis coatsorum, assembly GCF_963971535.1. Taxonomy (NCBI): domain Eukaryota; kingdom Metazoa; phylum Chordata; class Actinopteri; order Aulopiformes; family Paralepididae; genus Notolepis; species Notolepis coatsorum. Next base: position 34,964,112 of record NC_140170.1, on the reverse strand, counting down.
TAATTAGCGCTCCAGTGGGCTTTAAATACCTCGATCTCCCCCCCAGTCCTCGTCGGGTCGTTCTGCAAACTCCTACGGGAGATTCTCTATCTGTAAGCTCCTACGGGAGATTCCCTATCTGTCTGTATGCTGTTCCATCTCCGGCGTGAGACAAGGTGCAAGCCTTCGCCACCTGTCGCCATTTGCCTGGAGTGGGACACAGTACTGCGCTCTCTAATTCTCTACGGGAGGTATTCCAGTGTTCCACTCCAGACCCCGCGCCAGATGCGCTCTCCGAACCGGCACGTTCTCCAAGCAGACGCGCACCACTCCAGACCCCGCGCCAGATGCGCTCTCCGAACCGGCGCGTTCTCCAAGCAGACGCGCACCACTCCAGACCCCGCGCCAGATGCGCTCTCCGATCCGGCGCGTTCTCCAAGCAGACGCGCACCACTCCAGACCCCGCGCCAGATGCGCTCTCCGAACCGGCGCGTTCTCCAAGCAGACGCGCACCACTCCAGACCCCGCGCCAGATGCGCTCTCCGAACCGGCGCGTTCTCCAAGCAGACGCGCACCACTCCAGACCCCGCGCCAGATGCGCTCTCCGAACCGGCGCGTTCTCCAAGCCGACGCGCCCCACTCCAGACGTCTAGCCAGATGCGCTCTCCGAACCGGCGCGTTCTCCAAGCCGACGCGCCCCACTCCAGACGTCTAGCCTGCGCCCTCCTACTCCATCCCTGTAAGCAGCTCTGGCCCTAGTCTCCCCTGTTGGCTTCTTTGTTAGCTCCCCTGTTAGCTTCCCTGTTAGCTCCCCTGTTTAGCCTGTTAGTCTCCCCTGTTAGCTCCCCTGTTAGCCTTTGTTGTTTCCCCTGTTGACTCCCCTGTTTAGCTTCCCTGTTAGCTCCCCTGTTAGCCTGTTAGTCTCCCCTGTTAGCTCCCCTGTTAGTCTCCCCTGTTAGCTCCCCTGTTAGCCTTTGTTGTTTCCCCTGTTGACTCCCCTGTTTAGCTTCCCTGTTAGCTCCCCTGTTAGCCTGTTAGTCTCCCCTGTTAGCTCCCCTGTTAGCTCCCCTGTTAGCCTGTTGACTCCCCTGTTAGCTTCCCTGTTAGCCTCGTTAGCTCCCCTGCAGCTTGCTAGGCCTCTACTACCAGCATGGCCCCAGTCTTCTAGCTTAGCCCCGGCTGCTAGCACAGCCTCTATGTTAATGCAGCCCTTGCAGCTAGCATAGGCCCTGTAGCTAGCCATGCCCAGGCAGCTAACCCGGTCCCTCTGCATGGCCTCCACTTTTTGTGTAGTTTTCCCCACTGCTAGGACTGCCCCTTCAGCTAGCAAGGTCAGTTTTTCCCCACTGCTAGGACTGCCCCTTCAGCTAGCAAGGTCAGTTTTCTCCCACTGCTAGGACTGCCCCTTCAGCTAGCAAGGTCAGTTTTCTCCCACTGCTAGGACTGCCCCTTCAGCTAGCAAGGTCAGTTTTCTCCCACTGCTAGGACTGCCCCTTCAGCTAGCAAGGTCAGTTTTTTCCCACTGCTAGGACTGCCCCTTCAGCTAGCAAGGTCAGTTTTCTCCCACTGCTAGGACTGCCCCTTCAGCTAGCAAGGTCAGTTTTCTCCCACTGCTAGGACTGCCCCTTCAGCTAGCAAGGTCAGTTTTCTCCCACTGCTAGGACTGCCCCTTCAGCTAGCAAGGTCAGTTTTCCCCACTGCTAGGACTGCCCCTTCAGCTAGCAAGGTCAGTTTCCCCACTGCTAGGACTGCCCCTTCAGCTAGCAAGGTCAGTTTTCCCCACTGCTAGGACTGCCCCTTCAGCTAGCAAGGTCAGTTTCCCCACTGCTAGTACTGCCCCTTCAGCTAGCAAGGTCAGTTTTCTCCCACTGCTAGGACTGCCCCTTCAGCTAGCAAGGTCAGTTTTCCCCACTGCTAGGACTGCCCCTTCAGCTAGCAAGGTCAGTTCCCCACAGCTAGGACTGTCCTTCCAGCTAGCTTGTTCTCTCATGCTGGTCCAGCCCTGTCTGCCAGCCTAGCTCCGGCAGCTAGCGCAGCCTCTATGTTAATGTAGCAGTACAGCTAGCATAGGCCCTGTAGCTATCAGTGCCCTGGCAGCTACCCTTTCCCTCTGCTAGCCCCTTCCCTGTTCCCCTCTCCAGTGCCCCTGTTCCAGCCCTGTCTGCTAGCCTAGCTCCGGCAGCTAGCGCAGCCTCTATGTTAATGTAGCAGTACATCTAGCATAGGCCCTGTAGCTATCAGTGCCCTGGCAGCTACCCTTTCCCTCTGCTAGCCCCTTCCCGGTTCCCCTCTCCAGTGCCCCTGTCCCTCGCCCTGTCCAAGGCCTTAACCCTGTTTTCTCTGTCCCTGTCTCCAGCCCGCCCCCGTGGGCCTCTGTTCCTGTTCCCCTCTCCAGTGCCCCTGTTCCTGCCCTGTCCCTTGCCCTGGCCCTGTCCTTTAGCCTTAGCCCCTTAGCTTGCTCGCCTCTTAAAGGCACATTGCCCTTTTTCCCTGTTCCAGTATATTTTGTGTCCTCCCTTAAAGGGACAGTGCCGCTTTTTTGTTTGTATTCAATAAATGCCCAGTTCTTGGCTTACTCTCATACCTGTCTTGTGTTGTGCGATTGGGGTCGGTTACAAACCATAACAGTACGACCCGACCAGTCGACGACCCCAGCCAGCACAGACAGTGTATGTTGAGTTTGTCCTTTGTTAGCTCTAGCTTCCCCGCTAGCATGGCCCAATTTTTTGTTTGTTGCCTTGTCATGTCCCCTGCCCCTCTGTCTGTATTTTTGGGTCGCCCGGTGGCTCCCGTGGAGGGGGGAGTACTGTGAGGTTCGCCTCTTCCCTGGACCTTTAATTCCTGTTCCCTGGACCTTAATCCCCTGTCTCCTCACCTCACCAGCCCCCACCCTCGCGTTCGTTTACTCTCGTCTGCTCTTCAGCAGCCCACACCCTTGGACTACCTGTCATTATGTGTTTGATTGGTCTGTGCCGAACACACACTTCTAGTCAAGTATCAATTACCATCACGCACCTGATGTGTGTTCTAATTAGCGCTCCAGTGGGCTTTAAATACCTCGATCTCCCCCCCCAGTCCTCGTCGGGTCGTTCTGAAAACTCCTACGGGAGATTCTCTATCTGTAAGCTCCTACGGGAGATTCCCTCTCTGTCTGTATGCTGTTCCATCTCCGGCGTGAGACGAGGTGCAAGCCTTCGCCACCTGTCGCCGTTTGCCTGGAGTGGGACACAGTACTGCGCTCTCTAATTCTCTACGGGAGGTATTCCAGTGTTCCACTCCAGACCCCGCGCCAGATGCGCTCTCCGAACCGGCGCGTTCTCCAAGCAGACGCGCACCACTCCAGACCCCGCGCCAGATGCGCTCTCCGAACCGGCGCGTTCTCCAAGCAGACGCGCACCACTCCAGACCCCGCGCCAGATGCGCTCTCCGAACCGGCGCGTTCTCCAAGCAGACGCGCACCACTCCAGACCCCGCGCCAGATGCGCTCTCCGAACCGGCGCGTTCTCCAAGCAGACGCGCACCACTCCAGACCCCGCGCCAGATGCGCTCTCCGAACCGGCGCGTTCTCCAAGCAGACGCGCACCACTCCAGACCCCGCGCCAGATGCGCTCTCCGAACCGGCGCGTTCTCCAAGCAGACGCGCACCACTCCAGACCCCGCGCCAGATGCGCTCTCCGAACCGGCGCGTTCTCCAAGCAGACGCGCACCACTCCAGACGTCTAGCCTGCGCCCTCCTACTCCATCCCTGTAAGCAGCTCTGGCCCTAGTCTCCCCCGTTGGCTTCTTTGTTAGCTCCCCTGTTAGCTTCCCTGTTAGCTCCCCTGTTTAGCCTGTTAGTCTCCCCTGTTAGCTCCCCTGTTAGCCTTTGTTGTTTCCCCTGTTGACTCCCCTGTTTAGCTTCCCTGTTAGCTCCCCTGTTAGCCTGTTAGTCTCCCCTGTTAGCTCCCCTGTTAGTCTCCCCTGTTAGCTCCCCTGTTAGCCTTTGTTGTTTCCCCTGTTGACTCCCCTGTTTAGCTTCCCTGTTAGCTCCCCTGTTAGCCTGTTAGTCTCCCCTGTTAGCTCCCCTGTTAGCTCCCCTGTTAGCCTGTTGACTCCCCTGTTAGCTTCCCTGTTAGCCTCGTTAGCTCCCCTGCAGCTTGCTAGGCCTCTACTACCAGCATGGCCCCAGTCTTCTAGCTTAGCCCCGGCTGCTAGCACAGCCTCTATGTTAATGCAGCCCTTGCAGCTAGCATAGGCCCTGTAGCTAGCCATGCCCAGGCAGCTAACCCGGTCCCTCTGCATGGCCTCCACTTTTTGTGTAGTTTTCCCCACTGCTAGGACTGTCCCTTCAGCTAGCAAGGTCAGTTTTTCCCCACTGCTAGGACTGCCCCTTCAGCTAGCAAGGTCAGTTTTTTCCCACTGCTAGGACTGCCCCTTCAGCTAGCAAGGTCAGTTTTCTCCCACTGCTAGGACTGCCCCTTCAGCTAGCAAGGTCAGTTTTCTCCCACTGCTAGGACTGCCCCTTCAGCTAGCAAGGTCAGTTTTCTCCCACTGCTAGGACTGCCCCTTCAGCTAGCAAGGTCAGTTTTCTCCCACTGCTAGGACTGCCCCTTCAGCTAGCAAGGTCAGTTTTCCCCACTGCTAGGACTGCCCCTTCAGCTAGCAAGGTCAGTTTCCCCACTGCTAGGACTGCCCCTTCAGCTAGCAAGGTCAGTTTTCCCCACTGCTAGGACTGCCCCTTCAGCTAGCAAGGTCAGTTTCCCCACTGCTAGGACTGCCCCTTCAGCTAGCAAGGTCAGTTTTCTCCCACTGCTAGGACTGCCCCTTCAGCTAGCAAGGTCAGTTTTCCCCACTGCTAGGACTGCCCCTTCAGCTAGCAAGGTCAGTTCCCCACAGCTAGGACTGTCCTTCCAGCTAGCTTGTTCTCTCATGCTGGTCCAGCCCTGTCTGCCAGCCTAGCTCCGGCAGCTAGCGCAGCCTCTATGTTAATGTAGCAGTACAGCTAGCATAGGCCCTGTAGCTATCAGTGCCCTGGCAGCTACCCTTTCCCTCTGCTAGCCCCTTCCCTGTTCCCCTCTCCAGTGCCCCTGTTACAGCCCTGTCTGCTAGCCTAGCTCCGGCAGCTAGCGCAGCCTCTATGTTAATGTAGCAGTACAGCTAGCATAGGCCCTGTAGCTATCAGTGCCCTGGCAGCTACCCTTTCCCTCTGCTAGCCCCTTCCCGGTTCCCCTCTCCAGTGCCCCTGTCCCTCGCCCTGTCCAAGGCCTTAACCCTGTTTTCTCTGTCCCTGTCTCCAGCCCGCCCCCGCGGGCCTCTGTTCCTGTTCCCCTCTCCAGTGCCCCTGTTCCTGCCCTGTCCCTTGCCCTGGCCCTGTCCTTTAGCCTTAGCCCCTTAGCTTGCTCGCCTCTTAAAGGCACATTGCCCTTTTTCCCTGTTCCAGTATATTTTGTGTCCTCCCTTAAAGGGACAGTGCCGCTTTTTTGTTTGTATTCAATAAATGCCCAGTTCTTGGCTTACTCTCATACCTGTCTTGTGTTGTGCGATTGGGGTCGGTTACAAACCATAACACCCACACGGCAGGAGATTCTGAAGCGACGGTCGCGCAGCTATTTCTGTCGCCTCGCTCAAAATCGCCTCAACCCTATTTTTGGAGGCGACGGCAGGCAGGACAATGAGGAAATAACATGACTACAGTAGAAGTAGTACAGATGTTCTACTGGTGTATCATTTGTACACCATTAATGTATCATTCAATACATTCATTGATCAATAACCTACGTATTATTACCATGCTACTTATGTTCATTATTATTAACGGGAACAATTTAAATAAATAACGTTAGTTTGAGAAGCTGTAGTGGCCGCTTGTCATTAACTAATAAATGAACAATGCGCCACGATGCACCTACTAGTGTTTTTATACTCGGGTAACAAAAGAAGTTGTGGATGTTGACAGAGTTTAATGTCCAGGCTGCAGCTGATGTAGTTTGTAAGGTTTATTGTCCAAAGAAAATTATGGTTGAGAACAAAACAGTTTGCGTCTTCCGTGAAAAAAACACTCTCTCAGCAGCTGCATAACAATACTTGTCCAATAGTTGGTAATGAACGTATCGTAGCAATCAGGCATGCGTAGTAATGTCAGGAAGAATGAGGAGAGGTTGTACTCGTATATGGTGGTTTAATTCCAGCTCAATATGGGTTTTACAGGTTAATACTCTCTCGTACTGCACAACACAGCTACTGCTAACCCGCTTCACAACAACCTAACGTAACGTCCGGGACTCCGGTCTCGGCGGTCCGGTCCGCCCTCCTATATCTCCCGGGGGGAAACACCCCCAGCTAAACAGAGCGACACATAGCTTATTATTATACCTGAGAACGGTCGCCTCTGGTGTGGGGGGCTAAGCGATTGTCATTGAGCGACAGGCGATCACATCGCCAGGCGACGTCGGTCGCCCGCCGTGTGCAGACCACTTAAGACTCCTCTGGCGTGAGAGGGGCGGAAACCGTCACCTATACTGAAAAAAAAGTTTGTTGGATTTACTTGATTTTAATGTGTACATTGGTTCCACATGATCAGAATATGTCCAACTGACATACTTTTCCTCGTTCTCCTCACTTACTTATTGCTTGTGAACCCAACATATTTCATTCACATTAAGATTACTTAAAATAAACATGTTGATTCAACATATTTGTCGTTACAGTAAACACAATTTAATTGTGTAATGTTAACGTACTTTAATAATGTTCAGGGTACTTGATTTTCAACACTAACTCCAACTTGATTTCTTAATGTAAATCTAACTTGATTTGTTCAAGTTAACACAACTTGATTTCTTAATGTAAATCTAACTTGATTTGAACAGTTTTAGAAACATTGACTATATCTATTGACTATCTATTATTATATTGACTACTATCCACTGCTGTTGTTTACCTGTTCAATAACATTTTTAACATTTTTGGTACACAACTTGATTTCTTAATGTAAATCTAACTTGATTTGTTCAAGTGCACAAAATCTTACATGTTTTTGCATTGACAAAAAAGGCAAAGAGTCAGAGTTCTGTACCAAAAATGTTAAACATTTTATTGAACAGGTAAACAACAGCAGTGGATAGTTGTGACATCCTCGGCACGACGCAAAACACAAGTTGATTTCTTGGACTGATTTTAATGAAGAAGCTTGATCCAACCTCATCCAAACCGTAAAATCTGTATGAGATACAAATGCATACAAAAGATACTATTACTATCACAAGTCCATTACCCAGGGAAGTGCACAAGACTTTAGAGGGGCAGGTGCTCAAAGGCTGAAAAGGGCACTACACTTGTGTGTATATATTAACCGAGCGCGCATAGCACGCAAGCCCGATTTTTAAGGGCCCTTTTCTGGCGGGGGCCCCCTTTTTATGCTTTTTGGGGGGTTTTGATGATCAAATATTGAATATTGAACTATAATAATCAGTGCAGGAGCTCACTTATCCTTGAAAGACACTTTTATCACTGACTTAAAAGGCCCATACATCTCCATAAATGTTCAGGGGGGAGGGAATAAGTGCTTACTCTAACAACCCCAAGAAGTGCTGTATATTCTGTATTGTTTAATATAAATGCATTTTTTATTCCAATCCCGATTTGTATTTGAGATTCCCAAATCCCATCGGACTTGACTTCTTCGTGTCCCTCAATGAGTGTAATACCAGCATTCAACTGTATGCGCCACAGCGGTTTCTATCATCATCATCATCACCACCCACGTTATGCATAAAATATATAGGTCCACGGAGAGGCACGGTGAGGAGGCCGTGCAAACTGCAAAGGAATATGGGGCATCTCTCTCTCTTTACCTAATATTTTTATTCTATCCTGACATTTTTCAGTTGGAAGGGCAGTCTATATGCGTAACGATAAAAAAAAAAGAAAAAAAAAAGGGCACTTTTTTGATGAGGCTCAAAAATGCAGGTGCTCAAGCACCCCTTGGCCTCTATGTGTGCACGTGCCTGCCATTACCAATGGTCGGAACGTCACTAAACATATACTGTTGTGAAGGATCAGATTAAACCGAATATATATATTTATTTATGGATATATATTTAATAGTATTTGTATATCGTTTGATATCCCCTGTATATTCCTTGTACAATATGCACTGAATATCCCTTTAGTCTACTAACAGCCCATAATAGTTTCATTCTACCATTGGACGAGAACCTGGCGCCAGCAGCCATGCCCCTTGGTTCAAGTTCAATCGTGCCGACCAACATGTCGTGGCAAGCCCGGTTCCGCGTAGGAATACGTCTGGCGAAATACGAATGGTACTATTTGTTCACAGCGCATATATATATGGAGCAAGTAAAGTAGAACTTTCTTTTAGTCCATTAGTTCTTTACCCTCCAACTAAGTAACAGACGCGAAGCCTCACCCACGACGCACGTGTGGTGCAGTAAGGCCTACTTGGCCTCAGAATAGGCATTGAGATATCGTGTGGATTAATAGTTGAATTGTCATAGTTTGGCACCATACCGTCGAGTTGGACGTATTTCTATTAAGCTAATAATAGTCTATTATGTATGGTGCATCGTTCGGTTACAGTTATAAAGTGAGCAGTACCCCCATCGTTCCTGACGTTATCTGGAGTCTTAACCAGGCTGGGCAGACCACGTGTGGTGCTTGCATCCGAGGAGCTCCGGGCCAGGACGAGTGGACCTGTACATTGGATTACTTTACCCGGATGACGGCAAGCCTTCCACGGCTTGGATTATCTACGTGCTTTGGGTGCTTTGATTATTCCATGGATAACGGCCAACACTGCTGAGTGTTTGAACTACCCCCCGGAGAGGAGTCCAGGTGAGACGGCGCTCTACCCCGAGTGAGGTCGCCTCACGTCTCTTCATCTGTGGACCGGCAGCTACCGTCCACCAGAGGGTCCAGCTGTATTCATCTGCGGACCGAGGTTCTGTGGGCATCGTGTTCAGGACTCTGAATTCTCCCAAGAAATCGTCGGCCAGATGGGATACCGCCAGCGGCTCTTCTAACCCCCTCCTACTGTCTTACAACCAGTGGGACCCCCCCCCCCCCTTAGTGTATCCAGCTATAATCATTTAAGTACCATCGCTATAGTTCCCTAACGAACCAGGTTGTATACTTACTCCCTGCGTAACCAGAGATTGGACATTCAATGTTGATTTACCTACGAATACTCATTTGCCATACAAGTGCATTTCAAATCATAAATGTCATTAAGTGAACGTTGTATATACCCTTTGCTATATAAAATATTCGATTTATACATTTGTGTGGACTTCGTTTCATCAGGTGGGAAAGTGTTCATCATATCTATATCATGTACTGGATGGCCAGAAGTTAAAGTACAAGAGGTAGTGGTTTAATAATACCATACTTATCAATACAGTCAGGGAATTGTACCCCTCAGTTACAATTGGTCCTTCGAGCCGGAGGGTAACTAGTGTAATATTAATATAGTGTTATTAATATTGAAATGGCCTATGATGAACACTCCACGAAACGGTCCTCCTAACATAGAACGCCCGCAGCGCAGACGACAGCCACCTCAGTACTTAGAGGACTACGCTGTCAGTCAACTACCTAGCCTTCGACAAACGGTAAACGCGGTAAAAGTAGAAAGTAAAATTATGTCTGACCTTAACAACCAGGTTTCCCCGACCACAGAGGCCCTAGTGGGTTCTAATGTAGCTGACCAAGCTCACGGTGGGGACCAGGAGGGAGCTGACATGCCTTTACCCCCCGCCAATACCGAAGAAGTAGTCCCCGACCAGCCCCGCGAGGAAGACAACCCTACAGAGAGAGAACTCTGCACGGAAGAAGAGGAGGAGAGCGCAGAGGAAATAGAGCTCCAGGACTCCCCCACGAGCGGCTCACCCAGGAGCGGCTCACCTCTACAACCGTCTTCCCCCAGCGAAGCGGAGAGGATGCTACAACAGGCGTTCCTCGTCAGCCTGACAGCCTCTACCGAACACGATCGACTTCAGGGTGAACGCGATCGACTTCAGGGCGAACGCGATCGACTCCAAGCACAGCAACGGAGCGAAGAAGAGCGCATACGCCTGGAGATAAGACGCCTTCAGACGGAAGAGAATATGGCAAGAGACCGGGCCGACGCCCAGCGCGCCGCTGCCGGTGCCCAAAGAGAAGCAGATCTCACCAAGCGCGAAGTCGAGCGCGACAAGTTACAAGCGCAGCTAATGGAGCAGCTGATCCTCAAGGCAACACCCTCTCCCTCCGCCAGGGGTTCAAGGAACTCGTCGAGACAACAGTCAAGGGCAGCGTCTCCTAACCGAGCAAGCGACCCTGAACTTGACCAACAGACCAAGCCTATACCCCCCGCAGACCCCCTTCCCAGACCGGTCCAAGCGAGACCCAGCTACAAGGAAGGAGCGGCATACACTGCGGAGAAGCTAAATAAACGATTACAGGATCTAGAGGACCTGATAGAAGAAGAAGAGGGAGAGGAGGAGAACCAAGCCCGACGACAGCACAGTACTCCACCGGACCAGGAGGTCCAGTACAGCCCAGGCTATACCCCCGCGGCGCTGCGCTACAGACCCCCGACTCTATTCACGGGTGAGCACGACGCACGACCAGCCCCGAGGAATAGCACCTGGACCAGCGGGCCATGGTACCCTGTCGGTACCAGCCCACAGAGAGGCGCAAGAGGAGACTCGCCTAGGAGGTCTCTCCCCCAACGCTTGCCGATGTATCAGCCATCCACGGCGTCATACATTGCCACGCCGTCGTTTCCAGACTTCACCTATGAGAATCGAGCACAGTACACGGAGCTCCGGATGTGCTTAGAGACAATGATGGTGGATGTCGCTGATGAACGCCACAAGTATGCAATATTACTGAAGCACCTGAAAGTACCGCGAGCGCACAATATAGCGCTAGCCTATGCCACCTCTACGACCCCATACACCACGGCCCTAGCAGCGCTGGACCAGAGATATGGACGTATATGGGATTACGTAATCCAAGAGATAAGGCATATTGATCGCCTACCCCCAGCAACAGACAATCGCTCATTAGACGACCTGTCAATCAAAGTGCAGTCCCTGGTAGGGATGCTGGGAGCGCAACGGGAAAAGGGCATGCATGAGCTATACGCCAACTCTAACGTCGAGAGGATTTTGGAGAAGCTGCCACCCGCAAGACAAGAGCGTTTTAGGCGGCAGAGAGACCACCGGGATCCTAACGGCCCCGAACCATCCCTCCTTGATCTAGCCGACTTCCTGGCGAGAGAAGTCAGCAGCTTACGACTGGATACATTCGTGCGGAGCACGCCAAGCTCCAGAGAGGGACCCAGGAGAATAAACGATGGAAGAAGATCGGTGACTGTCATGCACCAATCAGAGTCAGTACCGAGCAGTAAGAGCCACAGTACCCCCTCGAGAAAAGAGAAGTGGAAGATGGTGTGCCCCTACTGTGAGAAAGAACACTGGCTGTCACAATGTGACCTGTTCACAAAGATGAATGCAGAAGAAGTGAGTCAATGGATAAAGTCCAACAGGCGCTGTTACCGATGTGCGCGCAGTCACATGGCAGCCGAATGCCGCCTAAAGAAAAGGTGCAGTCGGTGTGATGGAGCCCATCTAGATATACTACACGACAGTAACAGAAGACGGCCTTCACCTGCACCATCGAGCGGCACCAAGGCAAGTGTCATGTACATTGACCCCGCCAGCAGCAGCGGCGCCCAAGTGCTCTTAAAGGTAGTCCGTGTGACATTGAGCTACCAAGATAAAGTCATGGACACTTACGCCGTCCTTGATGACGGGTCAGAGAAGACCCTTCTGCTCGCGTCCGCTGCGGCCCAGCTGGGACTGCGGGGGAGCGAGAACCAAATGACGATTCGGACAATAAGAAGAGATTTAAAGACGATAAAGGGCGAGAATGTCTCCTTCACTATCGCAGCAAGCGGGCAGCCAGAGCGACGGTATAGGATTACAAATGCTTTCACCAGCCAAGAAATAGGACTATCGCAGTACACCTACCCCATCGCCAAGCTGATGGATAAATATGTGCACCTGCGTCAACTACCTATCCCGCTCATAGACGGCGCTACCCCGACCCTGCTGATAGGCTCCGACCATGCAGAACTCATAGTCCCGATTGACCGGGTCCATACAGGACCCCGAGGCTGTCCTGCAGCAGTCGAGACCCGCCTAGGGTGGACACTACAAGGCCCCCTCGCTAAATCTCTCAACCGAACAGCAGCCACTAGCTGCCTCCACTCCAGAACGACAGAAGAAGACACCACTCTCCTGCAGCATGTCGAGAGGCTATGGACACTAGAGACAATGCCCTTTAAGAACGAAAAGAAAGATATTCGTTCTAAAGAAGACATTTACGCCATCAACCTACTCGAGCAAGGGACAAAGAGAGTCACAGTCGGCGGAGTGATGAGATACGCAACTCCACTCCTGAGGCGAGAGGGAATGCCCACCTTTCACGCAAAGAAAGACGCCACGGAGCGCTATCTATTGAACACAGAGCGGTGCCTAGCCAAAGACCCCGCTCAAGAGAGTGTGTACCGCGCTGAGATTGAGAAGCTAATCACAGCGGGACACGTGACAAAGATTGACATTAAAGAGGCCGATCAGACGACCGAATCATGGTACGTGCCGCATCACAAGGTCCACCACAACGGCAAGGATCGCATTGTGTTTAACTGCAGCTACCAGATCGGATCCCAAAATCTGAATAAAGAGCTCTTGCCCGGCCCCACACTCGGCCCCTCCCTACTGGGCGTGCTACTGCGCTTCCGCCAGGACAAGGTGGCTATCAGCGGGGATATCAAAGGGATGTTCCTGCAGGTGAGACTAGTGGAGGAGGACAAGCCCCTGCTGCGGTTCCTATGGAGAGAGAGGATCGGAGATGAGAACCCAGCCATCTACCAGTGGGAAGTACTCCCCTTTGGAACCACATGCAGCCCGTGCTGTGCTACATTTGCACTACAGAAACACGTCGCAGAGGACCCAGCAGCAGATGAAGAGGTCCGACACAGTGTGAAGAACAGTTTCTACGTGGACAACTGTTTACAAAGCGTTTCGACCCAAGAAGAAGCCGAGGCTCTCCTAATCAAGCTACGCGCCTCCCTGATCAAAGGCGGCTTTGATCTCAGGCAGTGGGCCAGCAGTGACCCGCACGTATTGCGCAGCCTCTCCCCCGCGGACAAGGCTGCCAGCAGCGAGACCTGGATGGCGACCATCCCAGGAGAAGCCCAAGAAATGACACTAGGACTAGTCTGGCGCTTCAAAACAGACTCGCTCCACTATAGACACAAACCCCTGACTCCAGAGCAGGGAAGGTCGACGGCGACACCGACCACCAGACGGAGTGTGCACAGAACAATCTTGTGGTCAGATTCCACGACAGTACTCACATGGATCAAGTCTGATTCATGCAGATACAAAGTCTTCGTGGGAGTCAGAGTCACCGAGATTCAAGAGTTAACAGAAGCAGCGAGCTGGCGGTATGTGGACACCAAACACAACCCAGCTGACGTCATCACCCGGGGAATGTCCCTGGATGACCTCACCCGTCGCAACATCTACAGTGACGGACCAGAATTCCTCAAGCTCCCGGAAGAAGAGTGGCCTACGCCCACCCCACAGGAAGCAAGTAAAGAGGAGGCTGAGAATAAGAAACATATGTTCTGTGGACTGAGCACAGTCGCCTCCACAGACCCCAACATAGATGACTGCATTACCCTACAGAGTGCGCAGCTAAAGACATTCCTGTGGCACCACCCAGAGATTCAGTCCACCACTGACATTTCAGCAGCTGACTACGAAGAAGCAGAACTTCTTCTACTACAACGAGCCCAGAGAGACTCGTTCCCCGATGAGCTAGACTGTCTACAGGGAGGAAAGCCCGTCCCATCAGACAGCAGACTGCTCCACCTGGCACCCGAGAGTGACGCCCATAATCTCATCAGAGTGGGTGGTCGCCTGCGGAGATCTACCGGATGACATTAAGTACCCGATAGTCTTGAACAGCCGACACAAGGTCACAGAGCTGATCATAAAGAAATACGACGAGGATGTACACCACGCAGGAGCAGAGAGAGTCTTCACGGAGATCAGACGTCGCTATTGGATACTTCAAGGAAGAGAAGCGGTGCGACGCTTCCAGCGAACCTGTCTAGACTGCCGAAAGTGGCGCGCGCAGCCCAGCATACCACGGATGGCTGACTTACCCCCCTGTCGCCTCCGACTCGGCGACAAGCCATTCCACTCCACAGGCATGGACTGTTTTGGCCCGTTGTATATAAAGAGAGGAAGAGGAACCGAGAAGCGGTGGGGTATTGTATTCAAATGCATGACCACCAGAGCAATCCATATCGAACTCCTTCCGACCATGAGCACAGACTCATTCCTTATGGCCTTCCGAAGATTCACATCACGGAAAGGAAAACCGTCTACATTGTTGTCTGATCACGGGACAAACTTCAAAGGCGGAGAAAGAGAGCTGAGAGAGAGCTTCCAAGCTATGGGCCCAGAACTTAAGACCCACCTCGCTCCATCCCAGATTGACTTCCAGTTTAATCCCCCGAACGCACCCCACTTCCGTGGAACCTGGGAAAGAGAAGTACGTTCTATAAAGACAGCCCTGTACGCCGTGCTTGGGGCCCAGACTGTGGCGGAGGAAGTCCTAATGACAGTCCTCACGGAGATCGAGGGAGTATTGAACTCCAAGCCCCTCGGCTACGTCTCCAGTGATGTAGCAGATGTCGACCCAGTCACCCCCAACACACTCTTAATGGGGCGGCTGGACCCCGCGCTACCCCAGACAATGTACAGGCCTGAAAAAGCGAATGGCCGAAGAATGTGGAGGTACAGTCAAGTACTAGCTGACAAGTTTTGGAGCAGCTTCCTACTCCACTACCTACCGTCTCTACAGACCCGCCAGAAGTGGGTAAAAGAGAGAGACAATTTGACAGAAGGAACAGTCGTCATGATTATCGACCAGTCACTACCCAGAGCTATGTGGCCGGCTGGCCGCGTAAGCAAAGTGATCACCGGTGCCGATGGCAAGGTCCGAGCAGCTGAAGTGCTCGTCCAAGGGCGAACTTACACACGACCCGTGGCGAGGCTAATAGAACTGCCCCGACTCCCAGACACTATCGATGATGACCATGACCCCATGACTTTGTGAGTTGACTGACCCTTACAGCGGACCTTGAGTGGTAGACAGTGCGGTTAATCTGTCTCTGCTTAGCTAATTAGGTGGGACTAATTAGGGGGCGGCTGTTGTGAAGGATCAGATTAAACCGAATATATATATTTATTTATGGATATATATTTAATAGTATTTGTATATCGTTTGATATCCCCTGTATATTCCTTGTACAATATGCACTGAATATCCCTTTAGTCTACTAACAGCCCATAATAGTTTCATTCTACCATTGGACGAGAACCTGGTGCCAGCAGCCATGCCCCTTGGTTCAAGTTCAATCGTGCCGACCAACATGTCGTGGCAAGCCCGGTTCCGCGTAGGAATACGTCTGGCGAAATACGAATGGTACTATTTGTTCACAGCGCATATATATATGGCGCAAGTAAAGTAGAACTTTCTTTTAGTCCATTAGTTCTTTACCCTCCAACTAAGTAACAGACGCGAAGCCTCACCCACGACGCACGTGTGGTGCAGTAAGGCCTACTTGGCCTCAGAATAGGCATTGAGATATCGTGTGGATTAATAGTTGAATTGTCATAGTTTGGCACCATACCGTCGAGTTGGACGTATTTCTATTAAGCTAATAATAGTCTATTATGTATGGTGCATCGTTCGGTTAGAGTTATAATGTGAGCAGTACCCCCATCGTTCCTGACGTTATCTGGAGTCTTAACCAGGCTGGGCAGACCACGTGTGGTGCTTGCATCCGAGGAGCTCCGGGCCAGGACGAGTGGACCTGTACATTGGATTACTTTACCCGGACGACGGCGAGCCTTCCACGGCTTGGATTATCTACGTGCTTTGGGTGCTTTGATTATTCCATGGATAACGGCCAACACTGCTGAGTGTTGGAACTACCCCCCGGAGAGGAGTCCAGGTGAGACGGCGCTCTACCCCGAGTGAGGTCGCCTCACGTCTCTTCATCTGTGGACCGGCAGCTACCGTCCACCAGAGGGTCCAGCTGTATTCATCTGCGGACCGAGGTTCTGTGGGCATCGTGTTGAGGACTCTGAATTCTCCCAAGAAATCGTCGGCCAGATGGGATACCGCCAGCGGCTCTTCTAACCCCCTCCTACTGTCTTACAACCAGCGGGACCCCCCCCCCCCCCTTAGTGTATCCAGCTATAATCATTTAAGTACCATCGCTATAGTTCCCTAACGAACCAGGTTGTATACTTACTCCCTGCGTAACCAGAGATTGGACATTCAATGTTGATTTACCTACGAATACTCATTTGCCATACAAGTGCATTTCAAATCATAAATGTCATTAAGTGAACGTTGTATATACCCTTTGCTATATAAAATATTCGATTTATACATTTGTGTGGACTTCGTTTCATCAGGTGGGAAAGTGTTCATCATATCTATATCATGTACTGGATGGCCAGAAGTTAAAGTACAAGAGGTAGTGGTTTAATAATACCATACTTATCAATACAGTCAGGGAATTGTACCCCTCAGTTACATATACCACAATTATTATCTCCATCAATCAATACCTTATTGGCTGCGTGCCAGTACATGAGAACATCGATGCGTTACTGTAGTATGTCTTCTGTCAGTTTCTTGGAAGATTGTCTTGTTTCGTTGGCGTGATGGATTGTTCTTTACTTATTAGAAGGCCAGGTAATTCCATTACCATTCAAGTTATATGCCGTATTTGCTATCGCGTTCCGCTCTGAGCCGTATGAGATATTCTATATTCTATGATACCTATTGTATCCCCTTACGAACAAAAATTACATGCACCACACCTGTATGGGGCTCCGCCCCCATGGTGGCACCGCCCATATAGCAGTGACGGTAGTCACCACACACCCTTCCTCTATTTTCGTCCCAGCGTACTCGGATGCGTGCACCGTACGATAAACTAGTAGGATGAAAAGATTAAAGAAGATTCGTAATATTGAGGGCTTACCGGAGGATTGTGTTTCCCTGGATTCTCCGGAGCTTGTTTCGACGACGCAGACCTGTGCTGGTGGTTCCTCGGCTGACGGCGACGGACCGGGGGGCAGCGTACAAGGTTTGGCTAACGGTTCGGCTTGTACAAAGGTGAGGTCTGTGTCAGTAGGCATCGATGTCGGTGTTAGTCGTGCTGTGGAGTATGTTTCAGCACCGGGGCCGGGGCGGCTTGGCGATCGTTCCACTGTCGTGGGCGATGTCTTGGCGATCCTGGAACATGCTGTTAACACTAATGCTACTACTGTTTTTTCTGCTAACACTGATGTTGACGCTGGAATGTCTAGTAATCCCCGCCGCGGGTTTCCGCTCTTCCCTCCTCTTACCAGCTTCATTGATGAAGGTCAGTCGGTGGTGGATGTGGGGGGGTTTGCTGAGCTTTATTTACCTTTTTTACGGGTGAAGGGGCTGACAACGGGGTGCAGGCCGGGGGTACCTTGGCTAAGCAGTCAGGTAGCTTTTTTCCTGTGCCCAGGCGGGGATGAACGGTGTTCCGCCCGGCCGATGCTTGATAGCATGTCGGCTCGGAGGGTGGCAGTATGGACGGATGAATGGTATACTGCTGCAGGATGGCATTTAGCGGCGGCCAGTGTTGTGGCTCAGCTGGCTACTTTCCTATCCAAGATGGCGTCGGGTTGTGGGTCTTTGGGTCAGACCGACATTGTAAACATGATTCATGTTTGTGGTGTTATAGAGATCTTGACTCAGTCGCAAGCTATAACTGCGGGGAGGATTCGGATGCTATCAACTTTAGTTGTTAGGCATGTTTGGTTGGAGCAGTCTCCTCTTGGGGAAGAGGATAGGTTTTCTCTCCTCATGACTCCTTTTTCCACAGATAGTCTTTTTGGGCGTTCTGTGGAGGCGCAGGTGGTTTTTGATCGGGGTCCTACACCGTCTCACGCTGTGCAGCCAGAGGTGGGGGCACGGTCTCGTCAACGACTGTGGCGAGACCCTCGACAGGCGGCCATTTTTCCCCCGCCAGTGGTGCCCTGGTTGGAGTGTCAATGGGGTATCGCGAGGCCGACAGCCTTGGCGGCCGAGGGATCGGCCATTTTGAGTGATTTCGGGTTTGGTATACCAACCCGTCGTCATTTTGCCGCGAGCAGCCCGCTCCCCGTTCGGTCCGTTTTCTGTTATCCTCAGAAGCGGGGCTCTGAGCGTTCTCCTTTGGCTGCGGGCCGCGAACCTTCTTTGAAGCGTATGCGGCCCCATTCTTCGCTTCTCATGGAGACAGGGGCTGACACCCAGTTGATGGCTGAACCTGGGTCTGTCCGTGAGAATGTTCCGTCGTCGCGTGGTTCCTACACCGCAGGTTGTGGGTGGGTGGAACCTGGTGTTTCAGCTGCCACTAGCTCCAGTGGTCAGCAGGGGGACTCGGTGCCTCTTCTGTTGAATGCTCAGCAGGGGTTACCCCGGCTTCGCCCTCGCCAGGCGGGGTATCGCGTTGTTGCCTCCCACTCCCGTCAAACCGGCAGTGGTCTGCAAAGAAGAGGCGGGTGTGATGTAAGTGGTAGCAATATCACTGCAGGGCTTCGGCGTGTGGGAGCCCATGGGGTCCTCATGCCTTGCGTGTCTAGCTGCGGAACGACTCCTCAGCATACGCTGGTGGGGTGTTCAGGGGGCGAGTATGTGTCCACAAGTTTGGTGACAGCTCCTCCCGTATCAAACCGGCCCTTTCTGTCGGGGTCCTCCCTTGGGTGTTTTGCACGACGGGGGGGACCGGGCCAACTATCTACGCTTCCTTGCGGCCCAGCGTCAGTTGACGGCGGGTGCGCTGTGGGATTATGTTCACATATGGCGACAGGAATGCCGTCTGGATCGGTGGTTGCAGAGAACGTTAGAGGCAGGGCTGGTTTTGCAGTTCGCACAGCCCCATCCTCCATTCTCAGGTTTGGTACCGACCCTATTGTCAGGGTCGGACGCGGTGACAGCCCTGGCCGACGAGATCCAATCTCTGTTGGCGAAGCAGGCCGTCGTTGTGGTCCCGAGCGAGGACGCAATGTCAGGCGCCTACTTATTTTATTTTCTGGTGCCCAAGAAAACAGGGGGGGTCAGACCTATACTGGATCTGTCCGCGTTCAATCGGTTGATTATAGCGAGACCAAGATTCAAGATTCAAGATTCAAGAGTTTTAATTGTCACGGCATACAGGTATACAATGAAATGCGGCTGGTCTTGCCCGCGACGATGTGCAATACAGTGGTACAACATATAATAGAATCCAATAAAAATACAGTGGTACAACATATTAATAGAATCCAATAAAACAGTGCAATAAACAGGTACATGGTGTGCCATCTCGGTATCTGTACATTAGTATTTACAGAGCATATAGGACATGCTAGTTAGCTTTAGTAGTGCAATACACTGTTCCTGATGTTATACTACTTTAAGTGGCCTTTCCTCTGGCCATAAGTGTGCGTGTGTGCGGCATGAGTGTTAAAGTGGCTGCTAGTGTGTGAGCGTGCTCAGCGTGCGTGTCGTGTATGTACTTGTGTGTGGATAGTTCAGTTTCTGTGTCTCTCAATGTTCATTGTTCAAGGCTCTGATGGCCTGGGGGAAGAAGCTTAGCCTAAGCCTCTCCGTCTTAGTCTCTAGAATTCGCAGGCGTCTGCCTGACCTCAGCAGCTGGAACAGGCTGTTATTGGGGTGGTGGGGGTCTTTCATTATCCTGCAGGCTCTGGATTTGCACCTCTTGTTGTATAGAGCCTGCAGGGGAGGTAGCGCAATACCCGTGGTACGCTCGGCTGAGCGCACCACTCTCTGTAGGGCCTTCTTGTCCTGTGCCGTGCTGTTCCCATACCAGGCAGTGATGTTTCCGGTCAAGATGCTCTCTACAGCTCCTGAGTAGAAGGACTGGAGTATCTTCCCCGATACTCTGAACTTCCTTAACTGTCTCAGGTGGTAGAGGCGCTGCTTCGCTTTCTTTACTACTGTGTCTATGTGTGTTGACCATGTCAGGTCCTCTGAGATGTGGACCCCCAGGTACTTGAAGCTGCTCACCCTGTCCACGGTAGCCCCGTTAATCCTCAGTGGTGTGTGTGTCTCCCGCTGTCCTCTCCTATAATCCACGATCAGCTCCTTGGTTTTACCAATGTTCAGGAGCAGGCTGTTGTCCTGGCACCAACGTTCCAGTACCTCAACCTCCTCCCGGTAGGCCTTCTCGTTGCACAGCACTCTCTCCCACCACCACCGTGTCGTCGGCGAACTTCACAATGGAGTTGGAGCTGAACTTGGCCACACAGTCGTGTGTGTAGAGTGAGTACAGCAGGGGGCTTAGAACACAGCCCTGGGGGGACCCGATGCTCAGGGTGATGGTGTTGGAGGTCTGACCCCCCACCCTGACCGCCTGGGGTCTTTCACTCAGAAAGTCCAGTACCCAGGCGCTCAGGGCGGAGCTCAGGCCTAGCTCGATCAGCTTGTCCACCAGTCTGGTGGGGACTATGGTGTTGAACGCTGAGCTGTAGTCAATGAACAACAGTCTCACATAGCCCCCCTTCTGACGGTCAAGGTGGGAGAGAGTGCTGTGCAGTACCTGGGAGACCGCGTCATCAGTGGACCTGTTTGTCCTGTATGCAAATTGCATAGGGTCCATATCACTGGGGAGAGAGGCACAAATGTGGTCCTTGACCAGCCTCTCGAAACATTTCATGACCACAGAGGTGAGTGCCACCGGTCTGTAATCATTTGGACATGTTGGGGAGGGTTTCTTCGGTACAGGGATGATGGTAGACATCTTGAAGCAGGCAGGGACTACTGACTCCGCCAGGGATTGATTAAATATGGCGGTGAACACCGGGGCAAGCTGGTTTGCACAGGACTTAAGTATGCGTCCTGTTATACCATCTGGGCCTGCAGCCTTCCTGGTGTTCACCTGCATAAATGCTCTTCTCACACTGTGTTCCGACAACGAGAGAGCGCCCCCCCCCTCCACAACAGCCGGTGCGCCAGTGACGTCACTAGCCAGAGGGCTAGCGGCGACACTGTCTACACCGAACCGAGCGTAGAAGGAGTTGAGTTTGTCCGCTAGAGAGGCGTCGTCGCTCCCCATTGAGGGGGCGCTGACTTTGTAGTCAGTTATTGTCTTCAGTCCCCTCCACAAGCCTCTTGTGTCGTTTTGTGCCATTTGTGTCTCCAGTTTCTCAGCATATGTCCTCTTAGCAAGTTTAACAGCCTTGCGCAGAGTGTAGACTGAAGTTTTGTTGACCGTCAGACTCCTTCTGCTTGCTGTCAGGAGGGGGGACTGGTTCACCTCCATAGACCTGAAGGACGCGTATTTTCACGTTCCTATTTTCCCTCCTCACAGGCAGTTCCTGCGGTTCCTGTTTCAGGGCGTAGCGTACGAGTACCACAGAATGCCGTTCGGGTATTCTCTGGCTCCCCGCACATTCACCAAGTGCGTGGCGGCTGCACTGGAGCCTTTACGTCGTCGGGGGATACGAGTTCTATTCTATCTCGACGACATGCTACTCCTCAGTCGTTCGGAGGAGGTTGCCAGGTCTCATACCAGGCTGGTGGTGGAATTCCTCACCAGCCTGGGTTTTGCTGTGAATTGGAAGAAGAGTACCCCTCTTCCCAGTCAACAGGTGGAGTACTTGGGCTTGACCTTGAGGTCGAGGCCCATGATTGCAACCCTCTCGGTGCAGCGTCGGGGGTCTCTCCGTCACGCACTCGGGGGTTTCCGTCCGGGAGGGACGGTTACGGCGCTGCAGGTGATGCGTCTGCTGGGCCTTATGTCGGCTGCTCACGTGGTGGTTCCTCTTGGCCTCCTCTTTATGAGGAGGATACAGAGGTGGTTTGTCTCTTTGGGACTGGATCCAGTGAGGGACAAGAGGAAACGGTTGACGGTTCCTTTGTCGATATGGGGGGACCTCGTCCATTGGGGGAGGCTGGGTATCCTCTCCGTTGGGGTCCCCATGGGCGGCAGGAGCTCACACGTCACGGTCTTCACCGACGCTTCTCTCACGGGTTGGGGAGGGGTGCTTCGGTCTCATGCAGCGGGGGGCAGCTGGACGGGTCATGCCGATCCGGCTGTCCTGCATATCAATGTGTTGGAGTTGAAGGCGGTTCTTCTGGTCCTTCAACGGCTCCACCATTTTGTGGTGGGCAGGCACGTTTTGGTCAGGACGGACAATGTGACGGCGGCGGCGTATATCAACAGGCAGGGTGGGACTCGTTCCGCCCGCCTGCTCCGGGCGGCGCGCGAACTGCTGCTATGGGCATCCCGCAGGCTGCGCAGTCTGACGGCGCTCCACGTTCCTGGTACGGAGAATGTGGGGGCGGATGTGATGTCTCGGGGCGGTCTTCCTCACGACGGGTGGGAACTCCGCTCCGACATAGTCAGGCAGATTTGGGATCGGTTCGGGGAGGCCTCGGTGGATCTGTTTGCGTGCCGACGTTCTCACAAGTGCCCCTTGTGGTTCTCGCTCAGTCGAGCGGATCGCCCCCCCTTGGGGGTAGATGCCTTCTCGACGTTTCCGTGGCCGCCCGGTCTTCTGTACGCCTTCCCTCCGGTACAGCTGTTGAGTCAGCTGTTGGAGCGGATACGGAGGGAGCGCAGGACGGTGATCCTGGTCGCGCCGGACCGGGGTATGGCGGTATGGTTCCCGGCCTTGATCCAGCTTCTGATCGCTCCGCCTTGGGTCATTCCGTGGTCGGAGACGGCCCTCTCTCAGCACAACGGGGTGTTTGTCCGCCCTCCGGTGTTGGGTCAGCCCCTGATGGTGTGGCTGGTGGGGGGGTGAGTCTGGAGGGGATGGAGCCTTCTGTGGTTGATACCATTCGGCGTGCGTTTGCTCCCTCCACTGTCGCGGTTTACGCGGGCAGGTGGCGTGTGTTCAAAGAGTGGTGTAAGGGGGGGGGCTGGGACCCAGTCTCCTGTCCCCTGGATGCTGTTCTGAGTTATCTCCAGTCTCTTCTTGATGGGCTGTCGTCTTCGACAGTGAGGGTCTATGCGGCAGCTATATCCTCTTATCATGAGGGTTTTGAGGGGACTGTTTTGTTCAGCCACCCTCTTGTGAAGCGTTTCCTGCTTGGCGCTCGACGCGTTAAGCCGGTGCAACGCTCCTTGGCTCCGAGTTGGGATCTTCAGTTGGTCCTCGGTCGGTTGTCCTTGGCTCCGTTTGAGCCGCTCGAGCAGGCGTCTTTGGGCCGGCTTTCCTTCAAGACCGCGTTCCTACTGGCTGTCACTTCCGCTAAACGCGTAGGTGAGCTCTGTGCTCTCTCGGTACGTCCAGAGTGCCTGTCTTTTCGGACCGATTGCGGTGCCACTCTGCGACCTAATCCTGCTTTCGTGCCTAAGAATATCCGGAGTTCTTTCCGCTCCCGGGATATTGTGGTTCAGGCTTTTCGTCCTCCTCCTCACGACAGGGCCTTCACCTGTCATGTCCGGTCCGTGCTTTGGGGTTTTACCTCAGCCGTACTCAGGGCTTCAGGGTTACCGATCAGCTTTTTGTCTGTTACGGTGGGGCTCATGCTGGTAAAGCGCTGTCGACGCGGCGTCTGGCTTGTTGGTTGTGCGCGGGTATTGCCCTCTGCTACACGTTGGCTGGGCAGGATCCCCCTGGGGGCGTCAGGGCGCACTCCACTCGTGGGGTGGCTGCCTCTGCCGCCCTCCTGGGTGGGGCCTCGGTGGAGGACATTTGTGCTGCGGCTTCTTGGTCCTCCCCGGGCCCCTTTGTTAGGTTTTACCTCATGGACATGACCGGGGGTTCTGTCTCCCAGGCGGTTCTGGGGTCTGTGGCCTTGCCTGCTTCCCGTCCTTTGGTCGGGTAGCGGGAGTGTATGGGTATGGGCCACAGTGTGTTGAGTCACACGTGGTTCCGCCTGTACGGTGTGTTCAAGGGGTTCTAGTTTCCCTCTTGTTCGCATTCAGGTGGAGTTGACTGCGCCCCCTCTTCAGTAGGAAGGGTGGGGTGACAGGGCTCCCCGCACCCCTTGATGTGGGCTTACGGGTCCTCAGGGGGTACATTTGTCGGGCTTCGCGTCCGCTCTTCCCCATATCTCATACGGCTCAGAGCGGAACGCGATAGCAAATACGGCATATAACGGTAGGTTATGTAGATAACCTAGTTATATTAGTATTGGCTGAGCGTTCCGCTCTGCGCGGCCCTGAGTTCCCTCTTGAGGAATCTTTTTCCTGGGACGGGTTTTTGGCGAGGAAGGGTGTGTGGTGACTACCGTCACTGCTATATGGGCGGTGCCACCATGGGGGCGGAGCCCAGGTGTGGTGCATGTAATTTTTGTTCGTAAGGGGATACAATAGGTATCATAGAATATAGAATATCTCATATGGCTCAGAGCGGAACGCTCAGCCAATACTAATATAACTAGGTTATCTACATAACCTACCGTTCATGGTCCAACGCAAGAGAGAGAAGGCGGAAACACGTCACCGGATACCAGGTGTGTCAACTCTTGTGAGATGTGGTAATTGCACAAATAAAATAGAAAACAGTGCGCCACTAATATATATCTTATATAAAACAAATAAGAAATACATTGAAAAGCAATTGAGTGTATTATTACTATGATACAAAATAAGCATATAAATTGTAAACATAAATAACTATATTAACCAACTGTTAACCATAGCTGCAGTTACAATAGTAGTCAATATAATAATAGATAGTCAATAGATAGTCAATGTTTCTAAAACTGTTCGGGACCTTAAATGGGTGGCAGTTGTATGTTTTGTTTTAATTCTCTTTTAATTTAGTTGTTTAAGAACTCCTGATACGTTAGTGTGATAGAAATGTGTGTGTATTTTGCGTGTATGTGTCTTGGTGTGATCAAAATGTGTGCAGCATCCTAACTAGGGATGGGTACCGAATTCGGTACTTTTGAGGTACCGACCGAAACACGTCGGTACTACCGAGTATCGAACTTTTTTTTTTCATGTCAACGTTCACACGCACAATATATGCTTACCTAGGATTTGACTTGATTCAACAACAAAGCAGTCGGAGCAATGACAGGCCGAAAACTGTCGAAATTGTGTTATTTGAAGTTTGGATTTTTTTTTTACGACTGAGGTAGGTAAATTAAATTTCTTGAGACTAAAGTACCGAAAAAAGGTACCGTTGGGTACCGGTATCGATTCACAGGTACCGGTATCGGTTCAAATGTGAAAGGTACCCATCCCTAATCATAACACATTAAAACACATTTAGCTGATTAGTGTTTGTCCTTGTATTTAAAGATATATCCATTAATTATGAATTGATAGCACTAGTACATTTCCATAATGTTTTGAATTGTTATTGCAGTAGATCTTTTTATTATAATTATAGATCAGAGCTTTAATAATATAACTAATGGACTTAATTTGTCACTCTGTGCTCAGTGATGCACAGTGATCAGACTATATATGCATCACTGTGCCTCACTACATCACTGAGCACAGAGTGACGGTTACCATCTTCCTGGACTTTTACTTTTAAAACAACATTGTCAATATTACACTTACAATACACTTAATGTAGATCTCTATTTGTTACTGTATTTATATTAGCATGTACATACATTACATAGGAAATGTGAATCCCGGACCGTATTTTATTTTATTCTTTATTCTTAGGCAATTTTTTGTTCTTATTTGTGATTTGTTTTGTCTACCTAAATGTTTACTGTGAGCAATTTGTAGTGCCAAATTTCCCTCGGGATGATTAAAGTATTTCTATTCCATTCTATTTATGGTACAGGGTTAGGTGCTGGGAATGTGGAGATGTAAGGGGTGCACAGAAACTGTATCAAGTGGGTTCAAGCTTTTGCATCACTACAGGTTAAGGCATCCACGATTTGGAAGTAGTTCTCCCTTTCCATGTACGTACCTGCACTGCCCATGTACATTTAAGACGTGGAATGCCCTTATTGTCCACCACAATAAAACCCATTCCACTGGGGTCACTCAGAAAAAGAAGACAATATTCAGTTGCAGCCTTTGTGCTTGCAGGGATTTACAATCAAAATACAACTCCCAAACGTTCCTGTAAACATGTTGTGACCTGTGTATTTACCACGTCTCCCAGTCACACAAGTCACACGAGTCTCCCAGTCACACAAGTCTCCAAGTCACACGAGTCTCACAGTCACACAAGTCTCCAAGTCACACAAGTCACACAAGTCACACGAGTCTCCAAGTCACACAAGTCACACATGTCTCCAAGTCACACAAGTCACACAAGTCTCCCAGTCACACAAGTCTCCCAGTCACACAAGTCTCCAAGTCACACAAGTCACACAAGTCTCCAAGTCTCCAAGTCACACAAGTCTCCCAGTCACACAAGTCTCCCAGTCACACAAGTCTCCCAGTCACACAAGTCTCCAAGTCACACAAGTCACATGAGTCACCCAGTCACACAAGTCTCCAAGTCACACAGGTCACATGAGTCTCCAAGTCACACAAGTCACACAAGACTCGTGTGACTTGTGTGACTGGGAGATGTGGTAAATACACAGGTCACAACATGTTTACAGGAACGTTTGGGAGTTGTATTTGGAGTATAGTTCCTGACTGTAGTGAACTAGGCTATGCCTGCCCCACTTCCAGTGATGAAGCTAAGCTAGGCTAACGGTCCAGGCGTTCCCTAAGCCCAATGCATGCAGAGAGACGAAAAAGGTATGTATCTTCTTGTCCAACTCCAGGGAAGATGTTAAATAAGCTAATTTCCCAAAATGTTGGGAGTTTTCCTTTAAGATGCCTCGGTGGCGCATAGAACAAGTGGGCCCAATGTCTATCACTGTCTGTCTGTCTCTGTTTGTTTCTCTCCGTCGGTCAGCAAGTTTTTAGCTAATTAACATTTTCAACATGAAAGAGCCTGTTTTTTAGAGCGAGTGCCTTGTTTGAAAGTTTACCTCCATCCAGTTCCATGAAAATCTTTTGGACTACCTCAAAGGTGTAGCGGAGCTGCGAAGGGTAGCTGAGGTTTAAGGCATACATCAGTCCGAACAGCATTGCAACCAGTGATGCCGGTAACGCGTTACTAAGTAACGCGTTATTGTAATCTGATTACTTTTCCCCGAAAATAGTAATCTAATGCGTTAATCTTTAAAAGCCAGTAATCTGATTGCAGTTACTTGTCCAAGTGGCTGTGCGTTACTATTTCGTTACTATCTCATCATAAATTCATAATGCAGGCGGAATGCAGTATTTTATTTCGTTTTCGACAGTCAAAAATACATTTTGAGCTGTTTTTCTTATTTGCTAGTGACGTGGTGTGGCAGTGAAAGGGTTACACAAGAATGTGTCCCGCGGCGTGACTGGACTCTCTGTCTGTGAGTGACTCTGCTTTGGCCCAATCACATTCCCCATCCACAGTCTGCGAATCAGAGGCAGAGTAGGGCGGGTCTTCACAGCACGTCATGTGACATATGCGCCAATCGTGTGACAGCAGGGCTCCGTTGTATTCGTCTGAGAATTCCACCCCAAAACGCTTGTCTAAACGAAGTGAAACCGCAAGAAGACTTTTGCGGTTTCTGTTCAGACTTCCACCCCAAAACGCTCGTCTAAACGTAGCCTCAGTCAAAATACTGTCTACCGCTAAAAACAGCACATCCAATTGCATTGAAAGCATCTGGAATCACAACACTAGCCGACGCTTCGACTAGGTACAGGAGGACTCGGAGGCCAGCCAAACAGCAAAAGAGAGAGATTGTTTCTTTCCCTATTGATTAATGTATATTTGATGGTGGCAGAGCAAAAGCTCTTATTTGCCAGATTTACAGTTAATTTACATGTTAAAGAGAGACTGATTGTATGTTTATAGAGAGACATTTATAAAAACAATTTAATAGTTACAGTTGATATAATTGAATAGTTCAGCCTGCATTTGTTAGATGTGAATGGATACACTGGTTTTGTAAAACCACTGGCTGGCTGCTCTAATGCTGTGAGCATCATAGACTGTTGCTTTACCATACTTGATGGTACAGAAGCTGAAGCACAAGTTTAACAATTTACGTTATGTGCAGAGAAACAAGTTAAAAACAATTTATGCACTTTCAATAAAGCGTTTAAAAAAAACTGTTGGGGGAACGACGACGACTTCGTAACCTAGTTACTTTCAAAGTAACTAAGTTACTCTGATAATCAAGTAATCAGTAAAGTAACTTGGATTACTTTTTAAAGGAGTAATCAGTAATCAGTAATCGGATTACTTTTACAAGTAATCTGTGGCATCACTGATTGCAACAGCTAATGGTCCATTATCCAGACTTTGGTTCGTCACTTGAAGCATGATCTTTAAGAACATAAATCATAAATTGATGACGTCTTCATCCATACCCTGTAGAAAACAGACAAAGGTTAAACAAGGGCTAACACCTTATATTAGGGATGTCCGATATTATCGGCCTACCGATATTATCGGCCGATATTGGCATTAAAATGTGATATCGGAAAATATCGGTATCCAAATTATTTTTTAATTTTAATTTCTTTTTTACATTTCTATAACCTTTATTTACCCAGGCAAGCAAGTACAAATTCTGATTTAATTTATTGTCAAAAGTATGCATAATGTTGTGTTAATTCCACAACAAGAGATATGCAATGTTAACACTTTGATCGCCATGGTTAAATTCATAATTTACCATCCCTAGCCAGCTCTATTTGTCTATGGAGAAGTTCCCCTTCTTTGCAGGGCTATAACTTTTAAAATTGTATTGCTAAATTGACATTATTATGGCCCATTCAATGTCCTATATCTATTGTTCAGGGTGTAGCAACGTTATACTTTTTCATTCACATATTCATACTAAAATACGGTCTAAACGTATAAGTATGTTTTTATCGTTTTCTGCAGATTTCTCCAGAACTTGATTTATAGCCCCAAATGCATTATATTGATGATCAAATACAGTTTGGTAGCGATCGGTGCCAGATAAAAAATTTCAACTGGAGGTACTTCTAGAAGTTACTACGTATGATCTGATGTTGACCGGATGGGCGTGGGGTCGTTTATAATTCCGTGGGCAACGTTATATCATTCATCTAGTGTGGGTCATATGATCATCAGAGCAGTTAGTATAGCAGACATTAGAAAATAATGCTGAAACTCACCGTATCTTCCTTGCGCCGTTGGGGGATGAGCGTGGAATAGAATTTTTTCTATTATGAGATGTCAAAATATCCGATCCATTTCCAGGTTGTATAATAGTATATATGTCCAAATCATGTTGTTTATCGAGTTATGTGCACCGATCGGTGTTCACTGTGTCAAGATGGAGTCCTGCTAATGATAGCGAGTGCCCGGACGAAATATGGGTGAGCACCACTTCATCCACATGACTTCCTGTTGGGCGATCTGCCGATCGGCCACCAGATGGCGCTCTTGAACCGTTAGAGAGTTGAATGGAGCTCAGCAGTATATCTCAGGTCCCCGGGAGAGAAATATGATTTCGATCACAGATTTTTGAAATATTGATATCAAAGACGTGTTACGGCGTCTTCAGCAGAATGAGCATGGCGGGCAATGACGAGTTTCGGCGTTTCCGGCGATTAAAGTGTTAATTACCTGAAATTATTCAGTTTTTTGGGGGGGGAAACCCTGCATATATCGGTATCAGTTGATATCGGTATCGGAAATTAAGAATTGGACAACATCGGTATATCGGTATCGGTAAAAAAAACAATATCGAGCATCCCTACTATATTGATTGATTGAAAACCTTTATTTATCCCTGAGGGGAGATTCAGATGTCCATTACAGCATAACAGCAATTTAAAAACAGTAAAAACAGTTAATACATAACATACACGTATTAGCCCCAGAAGGGGGGCTATGTGAGACTGTTGTTCATTGACTACAGCTCAGCGTTCAACACCATAGTCCCCACCAGACTGGTGGACAAGCTGATCGAGCTGGGTCTGAGCTCCGCTCTGAGCGCCTGGATACTGGACTTTCTGAGCGAAAGGCCCCAGGCGGTCAGGGTGGGGGGTCAGACCTCCAACACCATCACCCTGAGCATCGGGTCCCCCCAGGGCTGTGTTCTGAGCCCCCTGCTGTACTCACTATACACACACGACTGTGTGGCCAAGTTCAGCTCCAACTCCATAGTGAAGTTTGCGGACGACACAGTGGTGGTGGGGCTGATCTCAGACAACGAGAAGGCCTACCGGGAGGAGGTTGAGGTACTGGAACGTTGGTGCCAGGACAACAGCCTGCTCCTGAACATTGGTAAAACCAAGGAGCTGATCGTGGATTATAGGAGAGGACAGCAGGAGACACACACCACTGAGGATAAACGGGGCTACCGTGGACAGGGTGAGCAGCTTTAAGTACCTGGGGGTCCACATCTCAGAGGATCTGACATGGACAACACACATAGACTCAGTCGTAAAAAAGGCGAAGCAGCGCCTCTACCACCTGAGACAGTTAAGGAAGTTCAGAGTATCTGGGAAGATACTCCAGTCCTTATACTCCGGAGCTGTAGAGAGCATCTTGACTGGAAACATCACTGCCTGGTATGGAAACAGCACGGCACAGGATAAGAAGGCCCTACAGAGAGTGGTGCGCTCAGCCGAGCGTACCACGGGTATTGCACTACCACCCCTGCAGGTTCTATACAACAAAAGGTGCAAATCCAGAGCCTGCAGAATAATGAAAGACCCTCACCACCCCAACAACAGCCTGTTCATGCTGCTGAGGTCAGGCAGACGCCTGCGAACACCAGCTACTAGGACAGAGAGACTTCGGCTCAGCTTCTTCCCCCAGGCCATCAGAGCCTTGAACACTGAACTCTCCACACACAAGCACACATGAGCACACACACAACACACACACTGTACATGCTCACACACTAGCAGCCACTTTAACATGAGCAAGCACATACTCATGCTGCACACGCCCACACTTATGGCCACTAAGGAAAGGTCACTTTAAGAATAGTATAGTATAACTTGAGATTGTATAATATAGCATGTACATAAAGACCCAGTGCCTCATCCGTAGCTAACAGTGTATTGCACTACCGCAGGACCTAGCATGTCCTACCATGCTCTGTAAATAACTTATGTACATATACCGATATGCCCTACTCTGTTTACTTGTTTTATTGCACAATGTCGTTCTATTGGATTCTATTATTAGTGTGGGTGACCTGGCGAAGCCAGGTTGCCACCCACACTATACATATCCATACTCTTTTTATTATTTATTTATTTATTCCACCGATTTTGCAAACACTTTGCAACACGTAAGCGTTCGCGCCCCATACACGTGAAAGGTATCAAAACGAGCGGCTTGCCTATGGCAACACCGGTCTCCGAACTCGTAAAGTTTCACCGCACCGTCTGGCTACGAATCGACTTTAAACGGTAAAATATCGGTCCCATTGGGAATGCATTGCATTTTAGAGTGTAGCAGCTGAAATAATCTTTTTCCCCCTACCTTGGGTGAATTGCGAGTGTGATCTCAATTTTGGACGTAGAAATAAAACAAACACATCAAAACGATGACACGGCTGTCAACCCGCTCACAAAAGAAAAATAAATGGAATTGGACATTTCTATCTCAACTGACGACCATTTGTTTGAAGGTTCTCCTCCCCATTGACCGCCATGCAATCGCCCTCTAGAAATCACATTTTTCACACTATTTTTTAGCCTTCTGTTCCGATCGCCGAAGGAGTGCCACAATATCGCACGAATGTCACAATATCGCGCACAACCCTTCGCCTACTCGTTGTAGTGCTCATGTGCGCGTCACAACGCTTCATCTCTTATAGTTTTCTTTTAATCAATGTGACAATGCAGTCATGCATCTGCCTCCATAGAAATCCATTGGATAGAAAATATGCAAGTCATAGTGATTGCTTCACCTGTGTGGCTCATGGCTCACTCATGATTGGTTCAGCTGTGTGGCTCGTGGCTGAGCTGCCAATGACATCATCCACTTAACCCATCATTGGCCATCACTGTGTTGCAGTACTGAATTGCTGACAGCGCCCTCTGTCTTGTGGGTTGTGTCATTGTACTCAGTAGGGATATCCTCTTTCATTTTTCATTGGTCCATGTTGACCACCTTTCATTGGTCGATGTTGACCACTCCCCCGATCCTTAGACCACGCCCCCTTAGGCCACACCCCCTCAGTGTATCTCTTGAACCGTTTGTCGTAGAGACTTGCGGATTGTGCCATTGGTCGATCTTGACCACCTTTCATTGGTCGATGTTGACCACTCCCCCGATCCTTAGACCACGCCCCCTTAGGCCACACCCCCTCAGTGTATCTCTTGAACCGTTTGTCGTAGAGACTTGCGGATTGTGCCATTGTACTCGGTTTAATAGTGTAATAGTGTGTAATAGTGTAATAGTGTAATAGTGTGTAATAGTGTAATAGTGTAGTCCATGTTGACCACCTTTCATTGGTCGATGTTGACCACTCCCCCGATCCTTAGACCACGCCCCCTTAGGCCACACCCCCTCAGTGTATCTCTTGAACCGTTTGTCGTAGAGACTTGCGGATTGTGCCATTGGTCGATCTTGACCACCTTTCATTGGTCGATGTTGACCACTCCCCCGATCCTTAGACCACGCCCCCTTAGGCCACACCCCCTCAGTGTATCTCTTGAACCGTTTGTCGTAGAGACTTGCGGATTGTGCCATTGTACTCGGTTTAATAGTGTAATAGTGTGTAATAGTGTAATAGTGTAATAGTGTGTAATAGTGTAATAGTGTGTAATAGTGTAATAGTGTAATAGTGTGTAATAGTGTAATAGTGTAATAGTGTGTAATAGTGTAATAGTGTGTAATAGTGTAATAGTGTGTAATAGTGTAATATTGTGTAATAGTGTAATAGTGTAATAGTGTGTAATAGTGTAATAGTGTAATAGTGTGTAATAGTGTAATAGTGTATAATAGTGTGTAATAGTGTAATAGTGTGTAATAGTGTAATAGTGTGTAATAGTGTGTAATAGTGTAATAGTGTGTAATAGTGTAATAGTGTGTAATAGTGTAATAGTGTAATAGTGTGTAATAGTGTAATAGTGTAATAGTGTAATAGTGTGTAATAGTGTAATATTGTGTAATAGTGTAATAGTGTAATAGTGTGTAATAGTGTAATAGTGTGTAATAGTGTGTAATAGTGTAATAGTGTGTAATAGTGTGTAATAGTGTAATAGTGTGTAATAGTGTAATAGTGTGTAATAGTGTAATAGTGTAATAGTGTGTAATAGTGTAATAGTGTCTAATAGTGTAATAGTGTGTAATAGTGTAATAGTGTAATAGTGTGTAATAGTGTAATAGTGTGTAATAGTGTAATAGTGTGTAATAGTGTAATAGTGTGTAATAGTGTAATAGTGTAATAGTGTGTAATAGTGTAATAGTGTGTAATAGTGTAATAGTGTGTAATAGTGTAATAGTGTGTAATAGTGTAATAGTGTAATAGTGTGTAATAGTGTAATAGTGTGTAATAGTGTAATAGTGTGTAATAGTGTAATAGTGTAATAGTGTGTAATAGTGTAATAGTGTGTAATAGTGTAATAGTGTGTAATAGTGTAATAGTGTGTAATAGTGTAATAGTGTAATAGTGTGTAATAGTGTAATAGTGTGTAATAGTGTAATAGTGTGTAATAGTGTAATAGTGTAATAGTGTGTAATAGTGTAATAGTGTGTAATAGTGTAATAGTGTGTAATAGTGTAATAGTGTAATAGTGTGTAATAGTGTAATAGTGTGTAATAGTGTAATAGTGTGTAATAGTGCAATAGTGTAATAGTGTGTAATAGTGTAATAGTGTGTAATAGTGTAATAGTGTAATAGTGTGTAATAGTGTAATAGTGTATAATAGTGTGTAATAGTGTAATAGTGTGTAATAGTGTAATAGTGTAATAGTGTGTAATAGTGTGTAATAGTGTAATAGTGTGTAATAGTGTAATAGTGTGTAATAGTGTAATAGTGTGTAATAGTGTAATAGTGTAATAGTGTGTAATAGTGTAATAGTGTAATATAGTGTAATAGTGTGTAATAGTGTAATATTGTGTAATAGTGTAATAGTGTGTAATAGTGTGTAATAGTGTAATAGTGTGTAATAGTGTGTAATAGTGTAATAGTGTGTAATAGTGTAATAGTGTGTAATAGTGTAATAGTGTAATAGTGTGTAATAGTGTAATAGTGTCTAATAGTGTAATAGTGTGTAATAGTGTAATAGTGTAATAGTGTGTAATAGTGTAATAGTGTGTAATAGTGTAATAGTGTGTAATAGTGTAATAGTGTGTAATAGTGTAATAGTGTAATAGTGTGTAACCCATCATTGGCCATCACTGTGTTGCAGTACTGAATTGCTGACAGCGCCCTCTGTCTTGTGGGTTGTGTCATTGTACTCAGTAGGGATATCCTCTTTCATTTTTCATTGGTCCATGTTGACCACCTTTCATTGGTCGATGTTGACCACTCCCCCGATCCTTAGACCACGCCCCCTTAGGCCACACCCCCTCAGTGTATCTCTTGAACCGTTTGTCGTAGAGACTTGCGGATTGTGCCATTGGTCGATCTTGACCACCTTTCATTGGTCGATGTTGACCACTCCCCCGATCCTTAGACCACGCCCCCTTAGGCCACACCCCCTCAGTGTATCTCTTGAACCGTTTGTCGTAGAGACTTGCGGATTGTGCCATTGTACTCGGTTTAATAGTGTAATAGTGTGTAATAGTGTAATAGTGTAATAGTGTGTAATAGTGTAATAGTGTAGTCCATGTTGACCACCTTTCATTGGTCGATGTTGACCACTCCCCCGATCCTTAGACCACGCCCCCTTAGGCCACACCCCCTCAGTGTATCTCTTGAACCGTTTGTCGTAGAGACTTGCGGATTGTGCCATTGGTCGATCTTGACCACCTTTCATTGGTCGATGTTGACCACTCCCCCGATCCTTAGACCACGCCCCCTTAGGCCACACCCCCTCAGTGTATCTCTTGAACCGTTTGTCGTAGAGACTTGCGGATTGTGCCATTGTACTCGGTTTAATAGTGTAATAGTGTGTAATAGTGTAATAGTGTAATAGTGTGTAATAGTGTAATAGTGTGTAATAGTGTAATAGTGTAATAGTGTGTAATAGTGTAATAGTGTAATAGTGTGTAATAGTGTAATAGTGTGTAATAGTGTAATAGTGTGTAATAGTGTAATATTGTGTAATAGTGTAATAGTGTAATAGTGTGTAATAGTGTAATAGTGTAATAGTGTGTAATAGTGTAATAGTGTATAATAGTGTGTAATAGTGTAATAGTGTGTAATAGTGTAATAGTGTGTAATAGTGTGTAATAGTGTAATAGTGTGTAATAGTGTAATAGTGTGTAATAGTGTAATAGTGTAATAGTGTGTAATAGTGTAATAGTGTAATAGTGTAATAGTGTGTAATAGTGTAATATTGTGTAATAGTGTAATAGTGTAATAGTGTGTAATAGTGTAATAGTGTGTAATAGTGTGTAATAGTGTAATAGTGTGTAATAGTGTGTAATAGTGTAATAGTGTGTAATAGTGTAATAGTGTGTAATAGTGTAATAGTGTAATAGTGTGTAATAGTGTAATAGTGTCTAATAGTGTAATAGTGTGTAATAGTGTAATAGTGTAATAGTGTGTAATAGTGTAATAGTGTGTAATAGTGTAATAGTGTGTAATAGTGTAATAGTGTGTAATAGTGTAATAGTGTAATAGTGTGTAATAGTGTAATAGTGTGTAATAGTGTAATAGTGTGTAATAGTGTAATAGTGTGTAATAGTGTAATAGTGTAATAGTGTGTAATAGTGTAATAGTGTGTAATAGTGTAATAGTGTGTAATAGTGTAATAGTGTAATAGTGTGTAATAGTGTAATAGTGTGTAATAGTGTAATAGTGTGTAATAGTGTAATAGTGTGTAATAGTGTAATAGTGTAATAGTGTGTAATAGTGTAATAGTGTGTAATAGTGTAATAGTGTGTAATAGTGTAATAGTGTAATAGTGTGTAATAGTGTAATAGTGTGTAATAGTGTAATAGTGTGTAATAGTGTAATAGTGTAATAGTGTGTAATAGTGTAATAGTGTGTAATAGTGTAATAGTGTGTAATAGTGCAATAGTGTAATAGTGTGTAATAGTGTAATAGTGTGTAATAGTGTAATAGTGTAATAGTGTGTAATAGTGTAATAGTGTATAATAGTGTGTAATAGTGTAATAGTGTGTAATAGTGTAATAGTGTAATAGTGTGTAATAGTGTGTAATAGTGTAATAGTGTGTAATAGTGTAATAGTGTGTAATAGTGTAATAGTGTGTAATAGTGTAATAGTGTAATAGTGTGTAATAGTGTAATAGTGTAATATAGTGTAATAGTGTGTAATAGTGTAATATTGTGTAATAGTGTAATAGTGTGTAATAGTGTGTAATAGTGTAATAGTGTGTAATAGTGTGTAATAGTGTAATAGTGTGTAATAGTGTAATAGTGTGTAATAGTGTAATAGTGTAATAGTGTGTAATAGTGTAATAGTGTCTAATAGTGTAATAGTGTGTAATAGTGTAATAGTGTAATAGTGTGTAATAGTGTAATAGTGTGTAATAGTGTAATAGTGTGTAATAGTGTAATAGTGTGTAATAGTGTAATAGTGTAATAGTGTGTAACCCATCATTGGCCATCACTGTGTTGCAGTACTGAATTGCTGACAGCGCCCTCTGTCTTGTGGGTTGTGTCATTGTACTCAGTAGGGATATCCTCTTTCATTTTTCATTGGTCCATGTTGACCACCTTTCATTGGTCGATGTTGACCACTCCCCCGATCCTTAGACCACGCCCCCTTAGGCCACACCCCCTCAGTGTATCTCTTGAACCGTTTGTCGTAGAGACTTGCGGATTGTGCCATTGGTCGATCTTGACCACCTTTCATTGGTCGATGTTGACCACTCCCCCGATCCTTAGACCACGCCCCCTTAGGCCACACCCCCTCAGTGTATCTCTTGAACCGTTTGTCGTAGAGACTTGCGGATTGTGCCATTGTACTCGGTTTAATAGTGTAATAGTGTGTAATAGTGTAATAGTGTAATAGTGTGTAATAGTGTAATAGTGTGTAATAGTGTAATAGTGTAATAGTGTGTAATAGTGTAATAGTGTAATAGTGTGTAATAGTGTAATAGTGTGTAATAGTGTAATAGTGTAATAGTGTGTAATAGTGTAATAGTGTAATAGTGTGTAATAGTGTGTAATAGTGTAATAGTGTGTAATAGTGTAATAGTGTGTAATAGTGTGTAATAGTGTGTAATAGTGTGTAATAGTGTAATAGTGTGTAATAGTGTGTAATAGTGTAATAGTGTGTAATAGTGTAATAGTGTGTAATAGTGTAATAGTGTGTAATAGTGTGTAATAGTGTAATAGTGTGTAATAGTGTGTAATAGTGTAATAGTGTGTAATAGTGTGTAATAGTGTGTAATAGTGTGTAATAGTGTAATATTGTGTAATAGTGTAATAGTGTAATAGTGTTGCGGGTTGTGTCATTGCACTCAGTAGGGATATCCTCTTTGATTGGTCTATGTTGACCACTCCCCCGATCATTAGGCCGCGCCCCCTTTTTGTATCCTTTGAACCGTTTGTCATAGAGACTCGCGAGAGACCCTCTCCCCCGTTGGCCGGCGGTGCACAGACGTCACCCACACTTTCACAATTTCCCCCGCGCGGAATTGTCTAGTATATACTTATTATCTATATTCTCAGATTTTGCAAACACTTTGCAACACGTAAGCGTTCGCGCCCCATACACGTGAAAGGTATCAAAACGAGCGGCTTGCCTATGGCAACACCGGTCTCCGAACTCGTAAAGTTTCACCGCACCGTCTGGCTACGAATCGACTTTAAACGGTAAAATATCGGTCCCATTGGGAATGCATTGCATTTTAGAGTGTAGCAGCTGAAATAATCTTTTTCCCCCTACCTTGGGTGAATTGCGAGTGTGATCTCAATTTTGGACGTAGAAATAAAACAAACACATCAAAACGATGACACGGCTGTCAACCCGCTCACAAAAGAAAAATAAATGGAATTGGACATTTCTATCTCAACTGACGACCATTTGTTTGAAGGTTCTCCTCCCCATTGACCGCCATGCAATCGCCCTCTAGAAATCACATTTTTCACACTATTTTTTAGCCTTCTGTTCCGATCGCCGAAGGAGTGCCACAATATCGCACGAATGTCACAATATCGCGCACAACCCTTCGCCTACTCGTTGTAGTGCTCATGTGCGCGTCACAACGCTTCATCTCTTATAGTTTTCTTTTAATCAATGTGACAATGCAGTCATGCATCTGCCTCCATAGAAATCCATTGGATAGAAAATATGCAAGTCATAGTGATTGCTTCACCTGTGTGGCTCATGGCTCACTCATGATTGGTTCAGCTGTGTGGCTCGTGGCTGAGCTGCCAATGACATCATCCACTTAACCCATCATTGGCCATCACTGTGTTGCAGTACTGAATTGCTGACAGCGCCCTCTGTCTTGTGGGTTGTGTCATTGTACTCAGTAGGGATATCCTCTTTCATTTTTCATTGGTCCATGTTGACCACCTTTCATTGGTCGATGTTGACCACTCCCCCGATCCTTAGACCACGCCCCCTTAGGCCACACCCCCTCAGTGTATCTCTTGAACCGTTTGTCGTAGAGACTTGCGGATTGTGCCATTGGTCGATCTTGACCACCTTTCATTGGTCGATGTTGACCACTCCCCCGATCCTTAGACCACGCCCCCTTAGGCCACACCCCCTCAGTGTATCTCTTGAACCGTTTGTCGTAGAGACTTGCGGATTGTGCCATTGTACTCGGTTTAATAGTGTAATAGTGTGTAATAGTGTAATAGTGTAATAGTGTGTAATAGTGTAATAGTGTAGTCCATGTTGACCACCTTTCATTGGTCGATGTTGACCACTCCCCCGATCCTTAGACCACGCCCCCTTAGGCCACACCCCCTCAGTGTATCTCTTGAACCGTTTGTCGTAGAGACTTGCGGATTGTGCCATTGGTCGATCTTGACCACCTTTCATTGGTCGATGTTGACCACTCCCCCGATCCTTAGACCACGCCCCCTTAGGCCACACCCCCTCAGTGTATCTCTTGAACCGTTTGTCGTAGAGACTTGCGGATTGTGCCATTGTACTCGGTTTAATAGTGTAATAGTGTGTAATAGTGTAATAGTGTAATAGTGTGTAATAGTGTAATAGTGTGTAATAGTGTAATAGTGTAATAGTGTGTAATAGTGTAATAGTGTAATAGTGTGTAATAGTGTAATAGTGTGTAATAGTGTAATAGTGTGTAATAGTGTAATATTGTGTAATAGTGTAATAGTGTAATAGTGTGTAATAGTGTAATAGTGTAATAGTGTGTAATAGTGTAATAGTGTATAATAGTGTGTAATAGTGTAATAGTGTGTAATAGTGTAATAGTGTGTAATAGTGTGTAATAGTGTAATAGTGTGTAATAGTGTAATAGTGTGTAATAGTGTAATAGTGTAATAGTGTGTAATAGTGTAATAGTGTAATAGTGTAATAGTGTGTAATAGTGTAATATTGTGTAATAGTGTAATAGTGTAATAGTGTGTAATAGTGTAATAGTGTGTAATAGTGTGTAATAGTGTAATAGTGTGTAATAGTGTGTAATAGTGTAATAGTGTGTAATAGTGTAATAGTGTGTAATAGTGTAATAGTGTAATAGTGTGTAATAGTGTAATAGTGTCTAATAGTGTAATAGTGTGTAATAGTGTAATAGTGTAATAGTGTGTAATAGTGTAATAGTGTGTAATAGTGTAATAGTGTGTAATAGTGTAATAGTGTGTAATAGTGTAATAGTGTAATAGTGTGTAATAGTGTAATAGTGTGTAATAGTGTAATAGTGTGTAATAGTGTAATAGTGTGTAATAGTGTAATAGTGTAATAGTGTGTAATAGTGTAATAGTGTGTAATAGTGTAATAGTGTGTAATAGTGTAATAGTGTAATAGTGTGTAATAGTGTAATAGTGTGTAATAGTGTAATAGTGTGTAATAGTGTAATAGTGTGTAATAGTGTAATAGTGTAATAGTGTGTAATAGTGTAATAGTGTGTAATAGTGTAATAGTGTGTAATAGTGTAATAGTGTAATAGTGTGTAATAGTGTAATAGTGTGTAATAGTGTAATAGTGTGTAATAGTGTAATAGTGTAATAGTGTGTAATAGTGTAATAGTGTGTAATAGTGTAATAGTGTGTAATAGTGCAATAGTGTAATAGTGTGTAATAGTGTAATAGTGTGTAATAGTGTAATAGTGTAATAGTGTGTAATAGTGTAATAGTGTATAATAGTGTGTAATAGTGTAATAGTGTGTAATAGTGTAATAGTGTAATAGTGTGTAATAGTGTGTAATAGTGTAATAGTGTGTAATAGTGTAATAGTGTGTAATAGTGTAATAGTGTGTAATAGTGTAATAGTGTAATAGTGTGTAATAGTGTAATAGTGTAATATAGTGTAATAGTGTGTAATAGTGTAATATTGTGTAATAGTGTAATAGTGTGTAATAGTGTGTAATAGTGTAATAGTGTGTAATAGTGTGTAATAGTGTAATAGTGTGTAATAGTGTAATAGTGTGTAATAGTGTAATAGTGTAATAGTGTGTAATAGTGTAATAGTGTCTAATAGTGTAATAGTGTGTAATAGTGTAATAGTGTAATAGTGTGTAATAGTGTAATAGTGTGTAATAGTGTAATAGTGTGTAATAGTGTAATAGTGTGTAATAGTGTAATAGTGTAATAGTGTGTAACCCATCATTGGCCATCACTGTGTTGCAGTACTGAATTGCTGACAGCGCCCTCTGTCTTGTGGGTTGTGTCATTGTACTCAGTAGGGATATCCTCTTTCATTTTTCATTGGTCCATGTTGACCACCTTTCATTGGTCGATGTTGACCACTCCCCCGATCCTTAGACCACGCCCCCTTAGGCCACACCCCCTCAGTGTATCTCTTGAACCGTTTGTCGTAGAGACTTGCGGATTGTGCCATTGGTCGATCTTGACCACCTTTCATTGGTCGATGTTGACCACTCCCCCGATCCTTAGACCACGCCCCCTTAGGCCACACCCCCTCAGTGTATCTCTTGAACCGTTTGTCGTAGAGACTTGCGGATTGTGCCATTGTACTCGGTTTAATAGTGTAATAGTGTGTAATAGTGTAATAGTGTAATAGTGTGTAATAGTGTAATAGTGTGTAATAGTGTAATAGTGTAATAGTGTGTAATAGTGTAATAGTGTAATAGTGTGTAATAGTGTAATAGTGTGTAATAGTGTAATAGTGTAATAGTGTGTAATAGTGTAATAGTGTAATAGTGTGTAATAGTGTGTAATAGTGTAATAGTGTGTAATAGTGTAATAGTGTGTAATAGTGTGTAATAGTGTGTAATAGTGTGTAATAGTGTAATAGTGTGTAATAGTGTGTAATAGTGTAATAGTGTGTAATAGTGTAATAGTGTGTAATAGTGTAATAGTGTGTAATAGTGTGTAATAGTGTAATAGTGTGTAATAGTGTGTAATAGTGTGTAATAGTGTGTAATAGTGTAATATTGTGTAATAGTGTAATAGTGTAATAGTGTTGCGGGTTGTGTCATTGCACTCAGTAGGGATATCCTCTTTGATTGGTCTATGTTGACCACTCCCCCGATCATTAGGCCGCGCCCCCTTTTTGTATCCTTTGAACCGTTTGTCATAGAGACTCGCGAGAGACCCTCTCCCCCGTTGGCCGGCGGTGCACAGACGTCACCCACACTTTCACAATTTCCCCCGCGCGGAATTGTCTAGTATATACTTATTATCTATATTCTCAGATTTTGCAAACACTTTGCAACACGTAAGCGTTCGCGCCCCATACACGTGAAAGGTATCAAAACGAGCGGCTTGCCTATGGCAACACCGGTCTCCGAACTCGTAAAGTTTCACCGCACCGTCTGGCTACGAATCGACTTTAAACGGTAAAATATCGGTCCCATTGGGAATGCATTGCATTTTAGAGTGTAGCAGCTGAAATAATCTTTTTCCCCCTACCTTGGGTGAATTGCGAGTGTGATCTCAATTTTGGACGTAGAAATAAAACAAACACATCAAAACGATGACACGGCTGTCAACCCGCTCACAAAAGAAAAATAAATGGAATTGGACATTTCTATCTCAACTGACGACCATTTGTTTGAAGGTTCTCCTCCCCATTGACCGCCATGCAATCGCCCTCTAGAAATCACATTTTTCACACTATTTTTTAGCCTTCTGTTCCGATCGCCGAAGGAGTGCCACAATATCGCACGAATGTCACAATATCGCGCACAACCCTTCGCCTACTCGTTGTAGTGCTCATGTGCGCGTCACAACGCTTCATCTCTTATAGTTTTCTTTTAATCAATGTGACAATGCAGTCATGCATCTGCCTCCATAGAAATCCATTGGATAGAAAATATGCAAGTCATAGTGATTGCTTCACCTGTGTGGCTCATGGCTCACTCATGATTGGTTCAGCTGTGTGGCTCGTGGCTGAGCTGCCAATGACATCATCCACTTAACCCATCATTGGCCATCACTGTGTTGCAGTACTGAATTGCTGACAGCGCCCTCTGTCTTGTGGGTTGTGTCATTGTACTCAGTAGGGATATCCTCTTTCATTTTTCATTGGTCCATGTTGACCACCTTTCATTGGTCGATGTTGACCACTCCCCCGATCCTTAGACCACGCCCCCTTAGGCCACACCCCCTCAGTGTATCTCTTGAACC
Source organism: Notolepis coatsorum (assembly GCF_963971535.1). Taxonomy (NCBI): domain Eukaryota; kingdom Metazoa; phylum Chordata; class Actinopteri; order Aulopiformes; family Paralepididae; genus Notolepis; species Notolepis coatsorum. The sequence goes on along the minus strand of NC_140170.1, from coordinate 34,921,242 downwards.
GTTTGTCGTAGAGACTTGCGGATTGTGCCATTGGTCGATCTTGACCACCTTTCATTGGTCGATGTTGACCACTCCCCCGATCCTTAGACCACGCCCCCTTAGGCCACACCCCCTCAGTGTATCTCTTGAACCGTTTGTCGTAGAGACTTGCGGATTGTGCCATTGTACTCGGTTTAATAGTGTAATAGTGTGTAATAGTGTAATAGTGTAATAGTGTGTAATAGTGTAATAGTGTAATAGTGTGTAATAGTGTAATAGTGTAATAGTGTGTAATAGTGTAATAGTGTAATAGTGTGTAATAGTGTAATAGTGTGTAATAGTGTAATAGTGTGTAATAGTGTAATAGTGTATAATAGTGTGTAATAGTGTAATAGTGTGTAATAGTGTAATAGTGTGTAATAGTGTGTAATAGTGTAATAGTGTGTAATAGTGTAATAGTGTGTAATAGTGTAATAGTGTAATAGTGTGTAATAGTGTAATAGTGTAATAGTGTAATAGTGTGTAATAGTGTAATATTGTGTAATAGTGTAATAGTGTAATAGTGTGTAATAGTGTAATAGTGTGTAATAGTGTGTAATAGTGTAATAGTGTGTAATAGTGTGTAATAGTGTAATAGTGTGTAATAGTGTAATAGTGTGTAATAGTGTAATAGTGTAATAGTGTGTAATAGTGTAATAGTGTCTAATAGTGTAATAGTGTGTAATAGTGTAATAGTGTAATAGTGTGTAATAGTGTAATAGTGTGTAATAGTGTAATAGTGTGTAATAGTGTAATAGTGTGTAATAGTGTAATAGTGTAATAGTGTGTAATAGTGTAATAGTGTGTAATAGTGTAATAGTGTGTAATAGTGTAATAGTGTGTAATAGTGTAATAGTGTAATAGTGTGTAATAGTGTAATAGTGTGTAATAGTGTAATAGTGTGTAATAGTGTAATAGTGTAATAGTGTGTAATAGTGTAATAGTGTGTAATAGTGTAATAGTGTAATAGTGTGTAATAGTGTAATAGTGTGTAATAGTGTAATAGTGTAATAGTGTGTAATAGTGTAATAGTGTGTAATAGTGTGTAATAGTGTAATAGTGTGTAATAGTGTGTAATAGTGTAATAGTGTGTAATAGTGTAATAGTGTGTAATAGTGTAATAGTGTAATAGTGTGTAATAGTGTAATAGTGTCTAATAGTGTAATAGTGTGTAATAGTGTAATAGTGTAATAGTGTGTAATAGTGTAATAGTGTGTAATAGTGTAATAGTGTGTAATAGTGTAATAGTGTGTAATAGTGTAATAGTGTAATAGTGTGTAATAGTGTAATAGTGTGTAATAGTGTAATAGTGTGTAATAGTGTAATAGTGTAATAGTGTGTAATAGTGTAATAGTGTGTAATAGTGTAATAGTGTAATAGTGTGTAATAGTGTAATAGTGTGTAATAGTGTGTAATAGTGTAATAGTGTAATAGTGTGTAATAGTGTAATAGTGTGTAATAGTGTAATAGTGTGTAATAGTGTAATAGTGTAATAGTGTGTAATAGTGTAATAGTGTGTAATAGTGTAATAGTGTAATAGTGTGTAATAGTGTAATAGTGTAATAGTGTGTAATAGTGTAATAGTGTGTAATAGTGTAATAGTGTAATAGTGTGTAATAGTGTAATAGTGTGTAATAGTGTAATAGTGTAATAGTGTGTAATAGTGTAATAGTGTAATAGTGTGTAATAGTGTAATAGTGTAATAGTGTAATAGTGTGTAATAGTGTGTAATAGTGTAATAGTGTGTAATAGTGTAATAGTGTGTAATAGTGTAATAGTGTGTAATAGTGTAATAGTGTGTAATAGTGTAATAGTGTAATAGTGTAATAGTGTGTAATAGTGTGTAATAGTGTAATAGTGTGTAATAGTGTAATAGTGTGTAATAGTGTGTAATAGTGTAATAGTGTAATAGTGTGTAATAGTGTAATAGTGTGTAATAGTGTAATAGTGTGTAATAGTGTAATAGTGTAATAGTGTGTAATAGTGTAATAGTGTGTAATAGTGTAATAGTGTGTAATAGTGTGTAATAGTGTAATAGTGTAATAGTGTGTAATAGTGTAATAGTGTGTAATAGTGTAATAGTGTAATAGTGTGTAATAGTGTAATAGTGTGTAATAGTGTAATAGTGTAATAGTGTGTAATAGTGTAATAGTGTAATAGTGTGTAATAGTGTGTAATAGTGTAATAGTGTGTAATAGTGTAATAGTGTGTAATAGTGTGTAATAGTGTGTAATAGTGTGTAATAGTGTAATAGTGTGTAATAGTGTGTAATAGTGTAATAGTGTGTAATAGTGTAATAGTGTGTAATAGTGTAATAGTGTGTAATAGTGTGTAATAGTGTAATAGTGTGTAATAGTGTGTAATAGTGTGTAATAGTGTGTAATAGTGTAATATTGTGTAATAGTGTAATAGTGTAATAGTGTTGCGGGTTGTGTCATTGCACTCAGTAGGGATATCCTCTTTGATTGGTCTATGTTGACCACTCCCCCGATCATTAGGCCGCGCCCCCTTTTTGTATCCTTTGAACCGTTTGTCATAGAGACTCGCGAGAGACCCTCTCCCCCGTTGGCCGGCGGTGCACAGACGTCACCCACACTTTCACAATTTCCCCCGCGCGGAATTGTCTAGTATGTTATTACTATTGTATTATGCACATCGTTGCGGGCAAGACCACCCGCATTTCATTGTATACTCGTATGCCGTGACAAATAAAACTCTTGACTTGACTTGAATGTGTTAAAAACAAGATGGACAAATACAAGTCCAATCATGATGTTAAATAATTAAATTAATTGGTTACAGTCCACAACCCAGCTCCTCCAGTCCACAGCAGTTAGCCCGTCCTGGCCCTGCCTGGTTGTGGAGCCTGATTGCCACTGGCACAAAGGACTGCCCGAAGCGCTTTGTGGTATGTCGGGGGGGGGGGGGGGGGGGGGGGATAAGTCTGTGGCTAAATATGTCTCAGCCCTGACAAACAGACATACAGTGGCATCAATATAAACATATACTTTCTGTTACAATTAGTCATGGATGGGTCAGACCTTACTCTGCATGGACTACAAGGCCTAATGAGAAAAGAAATAAGCACTGATCCATGTACATACCACATATTCTCACACAAGGCTTTCTGGATCTTCACCCATGTAGATACACAGTCCCTTCAGGATACACTCTCGTCCAGCATCCACGGCATCACACTGAAAGGAAAATGTCTTGATTAGTGTCTTAATTCAGCAATTGTGCTTTATTTTAAAGTCAACTACTGGTTCAAACTGTTATATGACTACATATTTCTCTGAGAATATAACAGCAGGATTCCTGCGACGGTACAAGCCTTGCTGTGAAGTGTTGCACGGTATACCAGTATTGAAAAAGTAACGCGGTACTAGAGGTTTGAAAGCGGTACTATACCTCATTTTAGAGGAAAGGTTCAAACTGAGACAAAAAGATGCAAATAGTGAAAGGAAAAATATGAAAAATAAAAGCACTCATGGCCTCCTGTACAATTTGATTGCCCTATTTACCAATCATTTGTGGTAACTAAAAAATGTATTTCCATAGCCTTTCCTCAATTAAAAAAAATCTTAAGGCGAGACACTGCAGGTGAATAGTCAAATATACTTTTTTTGTTGATTTTGAGATTGTTATATTTTGCGTCCTAAACATGTCTTCTATGAAACGAGTGACAATAAAACGTCAATAACACACATTTAGTTGTTTATTTTGCTTCATTTTGCCTTATTGCATCCATAAATGTGCATATATTAAATGGGGAAGTGCCTCATTTGCATATATAAACATACATTTCAGAAAACTTGCAATATATTTGTTCTTAGTTTATATGTACATAACAAACTGGGAAAGTTTCATAGTGATATCTATTCAAATATGTTTTGCCTATTAGGGGGTACTACACTGTACTACACTGTTTGTAGCCTGTGTGTAGTTCTGTTCAGTTCAATAACATCATTATTATTATTATTCACACAGTAAAATTCGCAGTGTCAAATATGCAGTGTCAAAGTACATTGACTCTTTCAGAGTTATTACAACAACAGTTTGAGTAAAATGCAGACAGTGTTGGTGAAATATTTCGTAGTTAATTGGCTGGTGTCATCACTACTCTGGGAAGCTCCGCCCATCTCCTTCTCTTGAAGAACGTCCAAGACACGCCATTTTCTTCACGTCGCGGCAGAGGTAACTCGGCAGGTAAGTTTCTCCTAATCACATATTAATTAATTAATTCGGTAGCTATTGGCTTCCAGCAACTTGCAAGAGGTAATGTTAATGTTGTTAAATACAATGTGGAGGGGTGATTGTGAATTGTATCGTTTGGAAAAAAAGATCGATAAAAACACATGGCGATACATTGGCTTATAGTAACAAACATTTGCACGCCATGTTCTGAGGTAAATGTGTGTACAGTATGAAATCAATTAACAGTTATTTGGCATTTGACCAACATTATTATTTTGTTAAGTCCACAAATTTCGGCGACAGCCAAGAAGAGTGCACGCACGTGCGCCATTTCACATTGAGTGAGGCCTTGAACGTGAGCCAGCCCTTAGTGAGTTTTTTCAAATGTGTCTTGCTAGCTAATGTTAATGCGGGGAAATACCCTTGAATGATATAAGTAATCTGTACTATGAAATGGTGTGTTATGAGAGTGAGTGCATTAGAATGCATACAATATGGTTGATTGAGTTTATTGGAAGAAACACAGGGCGATACATTGGCTTAACAAACATTTGCACGCCATGTTCTGAGGTAAATGTGTGTACAGTATGAAATCAATTAACAGTTATTTGGCATTTGACCAACATTATTATTTTGTTAAGTCCACAGATTTCGGCGACAGCCAAGAAGAGTGCACGCACGTGCGCCATTTCACATTGAGTGAGGCCTTGAACGTGAGCCAGCCCTTAGTGAGTTTTTTCAAATGTGTCTTGCTAGCTAATGTTAATGCGGGGAAATACCCTTGAATGATATAAGTAATCTGTACTATGAAATGGTGTGTTATGAGAGTGAGTGCATTAGAATGCATACAATATGGTTGATTGAGTTTATTGGAAGAAACACAGGGCGATACATTGGCTTAACAAACATTTGCACGCCATGTTCTGAGGTAAATGTGTGTACAGTATGAAATCAATTAACAGTTATTTGGCATTTGACCAACATTATTATTTTGTTAAGTCCACAGATTTCGGCGACAGCCAAGAAGAGTGCACGCACGTGCGCCATTTCACATTGAGTGAGGCCTTGAACGTGAGCCAGCCCTTCGTGAGTTTTTTCAAATGTGTCTTGCTAGCTAATGTTAATGCGGGGAAATACCCTTGAATGATATAAGTAATCTGTACTATGAAATGGTGTGTTATGAGAGTGAGTGCATTAGAATGCATACAATATGGTTGATTGAGTTTATTGGAAGAAACACAGGGCGATACATTGGCTTAACAAACATTTGCACGCCATGTTCTGAGGTAAATGTGTGTACAGTATGAAATCAATTAACAGTTATTTGGCATTTGACCAACATTATTATTTTGTTAAGTCCACAGATTTCGGCGACAGCCAAGAAGAGTGCACGCACGTGCGCCATTTCACATTGAGTGAGGCCTTGAACGTGAGCCAGCCCTTCGTGAGTTTTTTCAAATGTGTCTTGCTAGCTAATGTTAATGCGGGGAAATACCCTTGAATGATATAAGTAATCTGTACTATGAAATGGTGTGTTATGAGAGTGAGTGCATTAGAATGCATACAATATGGTTGATTGAGTTTAATGGAAGAAACACAGGGAAAATGCAAGGAAGGCCCTGTTACCAAGCTGCTAACATTGGCTTAGTAACAAACATTTGCATGCCATGTTCTGAGGTAAATGTGTCCTACAGTATGAAATCAAGTAACAGTTATTTGGCATTTGACCAATGTTATTATTTTGTTAAGTCCACAGATTTCGGCGACAGCCAAGAAGACTGCACGTGCGCCATTTCACGTTGAGGGAGGCCTTGAACGTGAGCCAGCCTATACCCTTTGTGAGTTTTTTCAAATGTGTCTTGCTAATGTTAATGCGGGGAAATACCCTTGAATGATATAAGTAATCTGTACTGTGAAATGGTGTGTTATGAGAGTGAGTGCATTAGAATGCATACAATATGGTTGATTGAGTTTAATGGAAGAAACACAGGGAAAATGCAAGGAAAAAACCCTGGGTTATATAGCTCTCCTTTTTTTGTCTGTTTGCATCTGTGGGAAATTAGTGTCAGGCTTGAATATTCAGTGACTTTGTACTTATTATTTACCTTATTGGGGACATTGATCTAAGTAAAACATTTAATAATAACTTAACTTAGATCAATGTCCCCAATAAGGTAAATAATAAGTACAAAGTCACTGAATATTCCAGCCTGACACTAATTTCCCACACTTCCCTGTGTTCAAGTTGCCCACTCGTTGGTAACTCTCTTGCAGGCTTGCTGCAAGCATGCTGTTGAAAGTCCAACTGGGAGATGTCCAAAAGTTTGTTCGGATTACAGAAATAAATCTGATCGAGTTTCTGAGTGCAGGTAAGAAATTGGGATCATTGGGAAATTGTCCTCAATGTGATACTCAATGGTTATCCACTGGGTGGATCTGTGGCTTCATCTATTGTATTGCAGACAGCAATTATTCAAGATTAAGTGAATATTTAGTGAGTAGATTTAGAAATCACTGGATACATCCAATGACATTTCTGTTTATGCTTTTGTGCCCGTTTCTAGCATTTGCAAAGTTTGGTGTCCCAGCTGTAACGGAAGGTGTGAAAGTTTTTGACAGTTCGGGGACCGAATTGGATGACGATGTTTTTGAGGAGGTAGCAAGAGATGCATCCACTGGGGTGCTAATCATCAAATATGACACAGGTTTGATTACATTTGTAATATATATTTAATGAATAAGTTATTTGTCATGTGAAGCTTACATTCGATTAGATAAGGGACATCTTTATGAGGAAACTGTGTATAATCTTTTTATTTATTTATCCTGTCTCCACGCTAGCCTCATCTGAGCAGTCTGTCTCCACGCTAGCCTCATCTGAGTGGTCCCAACCATCATCCCTGGATTCGTCAGGGTCACAGCCATCATCCCTGGATTCGTCAGGATCACAGGATACTGTCATCATTTCAGAGGACCCTTCACGAAAACGCCATAGGCTGGATACAGAGGCCAAGCAAGTAAGAGTTGACACACATGTAATATGTATGCATCACCCTGTGATTCACAACTCAGAAATGCATGTTTTTTACTGTCAATGTTATGCCCCCATCTTTTCCATTGTACTGGTCGCGTGCCTGTAAGAATATTGTAGCTCACTTGAGATTGGATGGATCTCTCAAATTATCATCTCCACGAGTCAGAAGCATGCTAGACAGACCTCAGATAGGGTTAAAACTGATATTAAGGATACTTATCCTTTACCTTAACTTTGAATTGCAGTCTACAGTATATTCCTAACACTGAATTGTTTTTTGTGCATGTGCTTTTGTGCTTCAAGTTGGTGGAATCCATTCTTCGTGAGAAATCTGGTGGAGAACGCATAATAAATGAATACAATCGAACCAAGTCCTTGCACGATGACAACAGAAGGAAAATGGTGAACCTATTGGCAGCTGACTTGACAGAGAAGAATGGGTAATTAGCTCCTTGTTTTTAGTTTGTTCTCAATCTAGCTTTCCGATTAATTTGAAATCTAAATGAAATCCAGGGAATATGACTGAGAAATACATTCTTCTTTAATCTTAATCTTCCAGTACTTCACCACCCAGACATCTGAAGGAAAAGTATGCCAGAGGGATCGTGACCTTATTCCCCTACCTCAGTGACCCACACTCTAAGAATGGCTATGTGAGTTGCACACAGTAATGGTTGTGGCAATATTGATACATTTTTAATCCTACCAGAGCATGCTGTTTTTCACTTTTAAATGTGAAGTGTCTGTTTTTATTCCACCCTCCAAGGAGCATTATTATGATGGCCAGAGTGGCAGTGGATACTTGGCCTGGAGGATTAAAACTATTCAGAGAACCGCTGCTAAAGACAAACGATCATCATTTGGAGGTAACACTAATAATGCATATCTTGAGTACAACGAGTTGATTAACAAAACAAGCAGCATTATTGATTACTGTATACAGGGCCGTAGCCAGGGTTTAGAAAGTAGGGAGGTAATTTTTTTTTTATACAAACTTTATTATCTAGAGATCAACTTAAGGTCAGTCACTCACAAAGTAATTTACAGGACGTGGGGGCACTTACAGGTGAGTGGCCTAAAGAGTGCACCAAAGCCCTGTGGTCTCTTATGCATTTATAATTTGGTGAATGGGCTAAATGCATACCAAAATGAGTTATACAACCCAACCTATTCATTCAAAATGCATTATCTATAATAAAGTCACCTGTTGTTGGTAAAAAAAATAATTTTACTGAAGTATTAATATATTTCTCCACTTCTTGGCTCACTGAAAGTACACAAAATAAGGACAGACAAAGACAGAGACACAAAAAGCTGTACAATTTAAACAATACCATACTGGTAATGAGCAAATATGCGCAATTAATGCATGGAGCTGTTCCATCTTATTTCATTTGATACTAACTACTCAGTTCATACAGATTTCAAGTATCCAAATATCCATGATGAATATTGCATAAGGTTTACACAGTAAATAGATCACCTGTTTTATATTCATGCTCAGAGAGGAGTAATAGTTAGATCTTTATGTGTGATTTATATGTCAATTAAATCAATGGTGTGCTTGTTTGGTTGGGGAGTTTGACCTCGGTGGCCTCATAGCTGGCTACGGCCATGACTGTGTACCTGCAGAACTCCATCAATCAGGCCTTTGGTAGATTCTTTTTTTTTGTGTTTTTCCCCATATTCTGTAGAATCCTGTGGAGAACCATCTTGTGGAGGAGGACCAACTGCCAGACGAGATTCCCATGTTGTTGCAGAGACTGCCCTGAGCGAAGAGGAGTGCAAGGAAGCGATCTCACTAATGAAACATTCAGCTGATGAGGACACAGTGAAGAACAAGATGAAACTGACATTTGACTATAGGCACAACAAGGTCCTCGACCCCCAGCAGTCAAGCAACATACTGTCTGACTTTCCACGTTTCCAAGACGTCAAGGGCTTGGTAATTATCTATAGTTAGTAGAAAAGACTCACGCACATCCCAAGTGTATAGTCACGGGTGCTAGACTCAAAATAGATCTGTAATGTTGTGGAAAAAAAGTCTGCACACCGTCTGTAGTGTTCCCAAGTTTTAATATACTTGAACACAACGTTTCGGCCTGTGGTAATTATCTGCCATTATTTTGACCATTTTGTGACACTTGAATGATAGACTGTAGATGTATTGTACCTCAACTAGCACCCACTAACTTTGGTTGGCTGTGAAATCCTGAAATTGTCCCCCAATCACCCCTCTACAGGTTGAACAGGATTTCGTTCTGATGTTTGGAGAAGGTGTATCGGGCAAGCTTCTGGAAAAGTGGCCGACCACATACAAGAAAAAGATCATCCAACAATGCAGACGGCTTCCATCCACCAGTGAGCTTCAAGAGCTCCTGCTGATAGCTGATCCTCCTGAGGATGACACTGAAGTGGATGCTGACGTTGGTAAGCTGCTTTTGAGCAAACCATTCTTGTTGTTTTTCACTGAACTTCTGTGAAAAATGTACGAGGCATTTTGTATTATCAACCAGTCAAAAGTGTCTTCCCATTCACTTGAATGAGTGCATCCAAGCTTTTTACTGGTACTGTATATTCATATTTTGAGTGGCAGAGCTTCTTGTGATGAACTGCTGTCTTTTATCTTATTTTGTAAAAATACTGCTAACATTGCAGATGGACTGAATTTTGTTTATGGTCTACATAATTCAAGTGTCTTAACATCCAACTTGTATCGTTACAGGTTGGGACAGTGACCTCTCATCGATTCTACTGCTGTTGCACTTGATCCCACCCTCTGCTCAGGGGCGGAAGAGACCAGGGAAGGTGTCGGCGTCCAACGCGGAGCAGCATCTTGTGATCTTCAAGAAGGTTGGTATTTTCTCCTAATGTACAAATTTATAATTATAATGCTACAATCATGTAATTATTATTATTATTATTTTTTATATTCCCCCCCTCCTTTTTCTCTGTTTTTCTCCCATTCCAATGTTAGTCGTTATGCCAATTCTTAGCCCCTTTCGTGACTGCTGCGCCACCCAGCCGCCACAATCATGTAATTCTAATTGTTTCTCCATGTGTGTTTGTCTTCTCAGACTGGAACAAGCATCCAAGAGCATCTTGATGCCATCACTACCAGCAATCAACCCTATCTCCTGGCTGTTGGAGTGAAGAAGAATGCGATCCACCGGTTCTACATCATTCTTGACAAGAAGGCCATACCTTGCAAGTCAATCTCTTCTCTTGGTGCTTTAGATGAACTCTTTAAGGCACATTATGTGTTTGGCACAGCATACAACACCATGCTGCGCAACATGTACACGTTCCTCCAGACCACTGTGTATAGTATTGATGTTGGGAAAGTCAAGGAGAGTCCTCGTGTTGCTGAAGTTAGGGCGAGGTTGCTTCATTAGTGCATGAGGCTTCTCCTCCGCCATGAAGTGTTTTGATTGTCGGAAGGAGTTAGGTTGTACAAATAGGCTTGTTAGGCATTTGCGAATAGTTCACGGTTACGTTCAAGGAAAAAAGCTTCGCCTTAAATGTGCTCAGACTGGATGTGGCTATAGGTTTGGTACGTTTTCAGGTTTTAGGAAACATTTAGACAACAAACACACTGAGTATATTGACCAAGAGGTTGACACTGATGTTAATGTAAACAGTGTAGGAGAGGCGGTGATCGCTAATGTAGATGAGACCGCCACAACATCTGATGTCGATGCGACGGCCACATGTGGACTGTTCAGAAACTCTAATAGGAGCACTCTCGATATGTGTGCAACTGCTGTTGCACAACTCAAGGCTGCTGGAACCAGTCAGTCTACTGTAAAAAGTTTTGTCTCAACCATGGAAGAAGTGATTTCTGAGATTCATAGTCACGCTAAAGATGCAGCTCTACAGTGCTTATCTCCACAGGACACAGAAAATAAGAACAGCTTAGAACAGTCATTCCAAAAGTTGGAAAACCCATTCACACACTTAAATTCTGAGGCAAAAATAAACAAACACTTCAAAGAGAAATGGGGAAAAGTTGAACCCGTTGAAAAGGTGCTTGGCACAAGATTTGACAGCAGAAGAAACAAAACTACTGGGACATATGACCAGGTCATTGTAACTGATAAGTTTGCATATGTTCCCATTTTGGAAACGCTGAAGAGCATTTTTAAAAACCCAGAACTTGCAGACATGTTAAAGCCCAGGCACATGACTAAGGAAGGTGTGTATGCAGACTTGAGAGATGCCACCTATTTGAAAGAAAGTCCCCTGTTTTCAGTAGAAAAAGATTCCTTTCAAATTCAACTTTTTTATGATGACTTTGAAACTGCAAATCCATTGGGCTCTAAAAAGGGTATACATAAATTAGGTGGTGTATACTTTACATTAAGAAATTTCCCCCCAATCTATAATTCCTCTTTGATTAATATTCATTTGTGTGCTCTTTTCCATGCACAGGACATTAAGCGTTATGATTTCAATTTGATACTTGAGCCACTTGTCAATGATCTGAAAGTACTGGAGACAGAGGGACTTAAAATTCCCATGTTTAGACACGTAATTCGTGGTACCATAGTTCAGGTCACTGGGGATAACCTTGGCTTGCATGGTCTGTTTGGGTTTGTGGAGTCATTTGGGGCTCGGTATTGCTGTCGTTTCTGTCTCCTTGAGAAAGCTCGTTTTCAGACTGTATTCTGTGAAGATGATCCGGCTGTTGTACTAAGAACTGTTGAGATGCACGCACAACACTGTCAAACTATACAGACAGATCCAACGCTACCTCATATATATGGCGTGAAACGCAGTTGTCTGTTGAATTCACTTGAGTATTTCAACACAGCCACAAACTTCTCTGTAGATATCATGCATGATATTTTAGAGGGGGTTGCTCAGTTTGAGGTGAAACTTATTCTCAAGTACATTCTTCAGGAGAAACTTCTAAATGCTGAACAACTGGCTGGCAGAATACATGCTTTTGACTATGGTTACAATCAGCAGCGAAACCGTCCGCCAAGAGTCAAGTTGTTGGATGAAAGTAAGGATTTGGGGTTGAATGCCACACAGTCTTGGTGCTTGTTGCGCAATATGCCTCTGATATTTGGTGATTTAATACAGACTGATGATAAGTACTGGCATCTTCTGCTTTTGCTTCTACAGATTGTTAACATTGTATTTTCACCAGTCCTGTCATATGGCATGACCATTTATCTCAAACATGTAATCACTGATCATCATCGGCTCTTCAAGCAGTTATTTCCTAGAAGCAACCTATTGCCAAAGCATCACTTCATGATACATTACCCTCGTAATATAAGGAACATTGGCCCAATTCTGCACATGTGGTGCATGCGTTATGAAGCTAAACATAACTTCTTTAAGAGACAATTAAAAAGCTTTAAAAACATTACAAAGACATTAGCCCAAAAGCACCAAAGTTGTATGGCAATGTATCGGGAGTCCTTTACCAAAGAAAGATTAACCATAGGTCCAGGAAAGATGGTGGCACTTGTTGAGCTCAAAGAAGGTCCAGAGATTGCTTCCTTATTTGGAGATGTAACCAGTGTTTTTTCTGCCAAGTGGATAAAACATCATGGTACAGAGTACCGCTGTGACTTGATTATCTGTACTGAGGTAGCATTTGAGATGCCTGTGTTTTGTAAGATCAAGACTATTGCTGTGAAAGATGACAGTGTATTGCTCTGTGGAAAACTGATGGAAACCATGTGTTTTGATGACCATTACCATGCCTTTAAGGTCAGACTGCATCCAGACGGAGTTGTAAAGGTCTTGGATATAAATCAGCTGTGTTACTTTAAACCATTTGATATTCAAATGAATTATCGAACGACAGATTGCTCAAAGTATATTGTTCCATATTGCCACTTTATGCAGACCTGCTAATGTGATTGTTTTATTACTGCATCCAGACGGAGTTGTAAATAGGGTTGGGTACCGAAAACCGGTTCTAATAGCAACCGGTTCCTAACATCCGGTTCTGGAACCGGAAGTAACATATTTGCATTTCGATTCTTAATTTTTTATTTTTTTTTACTTTGTTAATTAATACCATAGTTGCAGTACAGCAACCAAATTAAACTGTATCAAGTCAACTGAAAATGTGAATAGTATGAAAAAATGTACACATTTTCAAAAAGAATCTGAACCGGAATCGTTCAAATCCAAACGATGCCCAACCCTATATAGTTGTAAAGGTGTTGTATAAATCAGCTGTGAAGTATATTGTTCCATATTGCACTTTATGCAGACCTGCTGAGGTCAATGTATATTTATGTTTTATTTTTTTATAAGCCTGCCTGACCCTGCCTGACCTGACCAACAATAAAATTGTTGAAATCATTTTGTGGTAACTTGTGATTTTTTAATGTATATTGTATGTAAATGCAATTTCACAAGAGTAAATTAAGTGTAAAATTAACACCAGTGAGGTTTATTTTCACCAATATAGTGTCCGGTTTCATTGACACTGTGCAGTGTTAATGGGTGTTATTTGCAGAGCTGTTTTTTCACTACTAGTGAGTAAATTATCAACACAGTACTGTGTAATGGCAACACTTCAGCAGAGTTATTTGACCTCAGTGTTAACTTTTAATAACTCAATGCAGTGTTAATGAGCATTGGAATTCAACTCAATCAGAGTTAATTTGTTATCACATAAGAGTAAATTATCAACACTTCTGAGAATAATAATTACACTCTCAAGTGTTATTAAACCTATAGTGTTAAGTTTAAATAACACCATACAGTGTAAGCGAGTGTTAAATTTGTACTCTATTAGAGTTAATTTAACTCAAAAAATTTAACACGGGAGCAAGAGTCGATTTAAATAACACCATACAGTGTAAGCGAGTGTTAAATTTGTACTCTATTTAGAGTTAATTTAACTCAAAAAATGTAACACAGGAGCAAGAGTCGATTTAACACTATTCGTAGTTGGAGTCATATACACTCTGGAATAGTGTTAAATTCGACTCTTTAAGTGTTAATTTGACACTGCGAATTTTACTGTGCAGTTATCAGGCATGTGTTTAGGTTGTCTATTACTAATGCTTTGATTAGGTATTGTGTTTGTAAATATCTGTTTAAAAAAAAAGTATGGCATTTTACAATACCGAACTTTGAAGGCGTTTTCCCAAAAATGAGTTTTAAGAGTTTTTCTTCATACTCTGAGCCAGAAGTCTCCACTTCAGTAGCACTCGCATACACCAAACCTTCCAGTTCTATTCATATCTATGTTCTGAAGGTATTTACAGAAGGGTTTGTTGATATCGCATTCATACCCTGATTTATATCACATTTTATTCCTAAAAACATGGTGAAATATGGAATTTTACCATAAAAATTTACTGAATGGAGTATTTTCTGATTTATGGAGTGATAAAAAGAGATATCCAAAATCCCCTCTGTAATAACCTTTGGCTCTAATATGTCAACAAAATGAAACTATAATTTTGAAAATGGCTTTATCCAATGTTCAGATTTCTGTCCTGGAATTATATGCAAATTAGTGCATATTTAAGTAGATCATGCCTCATTTGCATATTTAAACATAACATTTCAGAAAACTTGTAATACAAAAAAGTATTGTCTTAATCAACTGGGGAAGTTTCATTGTGATATATATTAGTTAATCTTTTTACCCTATTCACCTGTAGTGTCTCCCCTTAATTCCCCCAAAACAGACATAATTCATAACTTTACAGGTTTTTCATGACAGTGGGACCAGTTAGCACTTACGTCAGCCATTTGTGCCATTTGTCTTTTGAGCTTTTCCCCTAGCTGTCCTCTCCTCTTTTGGAACAGCTTCGTCAGGTTGTCAGAGTGGAGATCAAGCTGAGACAGGAACTTGGGCTGAAGTGGCATGGTGGTGATTCTCTTGAATTCAGCATTGATCTGAAAACAGGTAAAAAGCACAGGAATCAGAATAAAATGGTTAGAGGGTAGAAATCCACTGGTATATATACAGCCGATCAGGAAGGGGGAGATATAGCACAACGAAATATACAATCATATTAGCAGTTTGACAATGGACCCAAGACTTCCCTTGTAATGTTATCAACAGCAAATCCAAGATGAGATAAGCCATACGTCACTGACTTCAAAGAGAGCTGGCCACCTTGCCATGAAAGGCTCCACCATTGGTGCATCACAGACAACTTCAAGTCTTCTCCATCTTCAGTTTCACAACATCTCTGTTGTTCCTTTTCTTCACATCCAAGAGTAGATCTTTCTGCATGGCCTCCAGACTTTCCTCTGTTTCTGCTGACGGGTATGGTGGGCAGAAGTTAACCTCTGCTCTCTTGGCCTTTTTGACACCAAAGGCTGCACGCTTTCCTGTTGGTTTGTTTCTTAAAGAGTTCACCGTCACCTCTGGGCAGCCCAGTTGTCTCAGCTCTCTGTGGTAGTTACCCAATTTATATTTTAAACTCATCTTCCATGCGCCATATCTAGTGCTGGACCCCTTCTCAGTTAAACATGGATGTGCCTTGATAAGACTCTGGGCTGTTTGTTCCATCTCCGTATCACTGACATAGACTTTATACAGAACAATTCCCTGCACTAAACCATCAAGGATGGCTGACTTCAACTTGGGATCAGGGGTAAGTACAGTGCCATTTTGACTATAAGCTAAATTTGCCTGCTTAAGTTTTATTTCAGCATCATAGGGGAACTTAGGCACGTGAAAAACAGCAGGCCAAGAGGACCGTGAGCTCCTAAACTCAATTGATGGCAGTACATCTCGATCCACAGATGCAGGCACTTGAGAAGAAGTAGGCCAAGAGGACGTTGTAGACTCAATCCATGACATTATATCTGTATCCACAGTAGATCCATCCGACGAGAGCAGAGAGGTATTTCCAGAGAAAGGACGGAGAGCTTGGGGGTTTAGGACTGGATAGAGAACAATGGGCCTTGACATATCCACAACTTTAAGAGTACCTTTGTCTTCTAGTTCTGAAATGGAGGTAAGGTTAAGGAAATCATTTCCAAACAAGGAGTCCTTAAATTGAAGTCTGAAGCTGCCCTGATGTCCACACTGTTTCTTCACTTCAATAACAAGGCCATCAATGGATGCAGGGAATCCATGTGAGAGAGTCAATCTCTGAGAGCTGCCATCAGTCAAGATGATCTTAAGGATCACAGGAGTCGCCATCTTCAAAGTATTTTACTCTGTAGACACACACAAAAAAGTTATTAGACATCAGACATCCATACATTTCAGATTTCAAATTAAGTGGTAAAAGCCTACTTTTCAAGTATTGAGTACAGTAAGTTTGTGAATGGAAATTAGACCTCTCTCCACTAACGTGAGACTACCTTTTCCCCAATAACACCCATTCCCCCCTGATAGCACACCTTTTATGACAGACAAACAGTGACAGACCATGACAGTAACAGACAGTGAGTGAGTGACAAACAGACAGAGATAGACCGTGACAGAGAGTGAGTGACAGTGACAGAGAGTGAGTGACAGACACAGTGACAGACAGACCTTTTATTTCAATATGCCTTTTCAATGTCACCATGCGGGCTGATCCAATCTTATCCAGTGAATAAGTATCCAGGAGTTCACAAAGTGAATGTTCTTGTGGGTGCTGGGCTGAGTTCGAAGGCTCTATAATGCTCTTTGTACCAACCACAAAGCTCTTTGACAATGTAGAATACCCTCTCTTGTAAAATGCAGATTTGATCAATTTCACTAAATTCAGGCAATCCCCCTTCTGCTCTGTGGGACACTATCATTCCCTTCCTATAGGTTATGCCAATGGTTCCCAAAGTCGGGGTCATGACCCAAAGGTGGGCCGCGAGCAGCCACGGGAGGGCCGCGAGATGATTTCCAAAAAAAAAAAAAAAAAATGTGTCACGCCACTGAACTTAGAAGCAGGCCAGGACAGTGTTTCTAGTTGTATTCTAAAATTCTATTCTATTGTATTCTAAAATGTAACTATATGGTTTTATATTAACTTAATAAATAAACAAAAACGAAAAATCTACTTATTTCAACGAACATTTCAAACTAAATAACAGATTATGCACATAAAACGCTGAAAACAACCGAAGCAACAATAGTATTTTAATGAGGCTATTATTATTATCATTATTATTTTGCAACAAGTTAGCCCTCTCGTAAATAGCACATATAAACGAATAACTAACTTAAACTAACTTAATAGGATTGAAGTGATATTTGGCTTAAAAAATCGGTCGCCTGGCAAAAATAAAAATAAAAAAGCCTGACGATGTGCATTGGGCCGCGGCTCTCTAACGCCTTCTTTTCTGGGTCCCGGCCTGAAAAGTTTGGGAACCCCTGGGTTATGCCATTGGTTGTCACACACTGTGCAAGTTGAACCTCAGGCGTGTCAGGGAACTTTTGACTTGTGCTATTTCCTCTTTGAGTAAGTCTACTGGTAGAGTGGATACAGCTGAGACCTCTAGCTTAGGCTTGCTCAGACATGGAGAGCTCAGATGGTAAGCGATCATCATCTGATGCTTTGAGGCTAAAGAGAGGGGAACATTCTTGAAGCAGCTTGTGTGTCTGATAACCTGTTTAAAAAAGCTATGCTTAGCCTCAAATCGCATTGTCCACTGTCCGACAAGTGGACCAAACAGCCTAATCATCTGGGGGTATTGCTCCAGATAATGGTGTTTTGGTAGCAGCCTGATGTCAGGGAACAACTCCTGGTATCTCTGCATGTGCTCTAGGATTTTACTTTGCACAGGATTACCAGAATAAATTGCATTAACAGTTTCTCTAATTGTACATTCATCAACAGTGAGGTTTTTCTGATGAAAGATGTCACTCACAATGTCACAAGATAATGGAACAGGTGCAGAATAAATCAAAGGATGGAGTTCCCCTAAAAACACATCAAGAGCAGTGCTTGGTACATGGACCAAATGCTCCAACTTCAGCAAAGCAGCTGCAAATCCTTGCTCTATGACCTCCTGCAAGTCCTCAGTATGAGAATGACTAATTGAAGGAATGGCAGTATCTGACTGCTCTACACACTCCTGACTATATGCCTCAAATTCATTCAGAGATGCTATCGTAGTTACAATCACTCCAGGTTTAAAATCAACCAATGTGTGATGGCAGTGTTTTCTGTTTTTGTGTGACTTAAATGTACCAGAAATGTTTGTTTTAAAGTCATAGCCTAAAAACATACAATCAACCGTCTCACTTCTTTTGAGATGTGCATTTATATGACAAAAATAATCCTTCTCTGATGCTAAATCCCTGCAAGCACAAAGGCTGCAACTGAATATTGCCTTCTCTTTCTGAGTGACCCCAGTGGAATGGGTTTTATTGTGGTGGACAATAAGGGCATTCCACGTCTTAAATGTACATGGGCAGTGCAGGTACGTACATGGAAAGGGAGAACTACTTCCAAATCGTGGATGCCTTAACCTGTAGTGATGCAAAAGCTTGAACCTACTTGATACAGTTTCTGTGCACCCCTTACAGTACATCTCCACATTCCCAGCACCTAACCCTGTAACATAAATAGAATATAATAGAAATACAGTAAACATTTAGGTAGACAAAACAAATCACAAATAAGAACAAAAAACTGCCTAAGAACAAAGAATAAAATAAAATACGGTCCAGGATTCACAATTCCTATATTGCTAATATAAATACAGTAAAAAATAGAGATCTACATTAAGTGTATTGTAAGTGTAATATTGACAATGTTGTTTTAAAAGTAAAAGTCCAGGAAGATGGTAACCGTCACTCTGTGCTCAGTGATGCAGTGAGGCACAGTGATGCATTGTAGTCTGATCACTGTGCATCACTGAGCACAGAGTGACAAATCAAGACCATTAGTTACATTATTAAAGCTCTGATCTATAATTATAATAAAAAGATCTACTGCACTAACAATTCAAAACATTATGGAAATGTACTAGTGCTATCAATTAATAAATAATGGATATATCTTTAAATACAAGGACAAACACTAACCAGCAAAATGTGTTTTAATGTGTTATGATGCTGTTAAAGAATGCCTTAATCTGTAGTGATGCAAAAGCTTGGGACCTACTTGATAATTTATGTTACATTCCCAGCACCTAACCCTGTAACATAAATCAAGACCATCATTAGTTACATTATTAAAGCTCTGATCTCTAGGCCTAATTATAATAAAAAGGTCTATTGCACTAACAATTCAAAACATTATGATAATGTACTAGTGCTATCAATTCATAATTAATGGATATAACTTTAAATACAAGGAGACAATTTGACCGTAGACACCATGAACCTGAAACAAACAATAATTTCACTGAACACTGCAGTGTTGAGTTTATTTCTGTTCATCAATGGGACTTGATTTAGCTAGCTAGTAGTTAGACCATATAACACAGTGAGCTAGCTAGCTAGCTAAGTAACGTTAGGGCCCAGTCACACATTCACAAAATTATTGCGGGAGAAAATGCGCCTCCCATTCTATTTTTCGCACATGTGTGACCGGGCCCTAATTAACCATAGCTAACGTTAGCTAGCTACCCAGCTATAAGCATACCTTAGAGGCACTAACTAATGTTAGCTAGCTTGTCTATAGCTAACGTTAGCTAGCTACCCAGCTATAAGCATACCTTATAGGCACTAACTAACGTTAGCTAGCTTGTCTATAGCTAACATTAGCTAGCTACCCAGCTATAATCATACCTTAGAGGCACTAACTAACGTTAGCTAGCTTGTCTAAAGCTAATGTTAGCTAGCTCGTCTATTGTATCTAACGCGAGCTGTCCAAACATTTTATGCTGTGTAGCTAGCCAGTGGCTAACCCAACGCTTGTCTGATAGACAGAATTGTAAAATCATTACATATAATTTCCACAAGTAACTGGACCCAGGCATAATGAACCTCAAACTAGCTAACATTAGTAGCCCCTTTCGTAATGAAACAACGTTAGCCAAGTTAGCATTGACAAGAAACACCAAGACTTTTGAAATGGTTAAGTTACATACTGTACGAAAACAGCAATATAACGTTAGAGGAAATGTCGCCCAATGCCCACTTGAACACCAACATAAATCAATTTGATGAACTTACTTTCAATTCGGGAGTTCTTTCTCAAAAGAAGAATTTTCAGTTCATCTCTCAACGAGTCCATCACACTTTCTTGCGGTCGAATACTATTTCCGGTACTATTTCCGGTTGGTGACTCAACTCAAACTGAGCTGTCAGTTTTCAATCAATGCGAGAGAAACCAGTAAATTCAACATTCTCCATAAACAACGGAAGTTTACTTGATTAAAACATGATCACAAAAGGATTATAAATGAATTAGTTGCATGCACTAACTGTATTTGTGTAAATTCAAAGACCTGCTCTTTCCCGTTTTTTCAGTGATAGGAGGACCTGGCGCATCACCTGAAGCACATGGTTCCGCTCTTAACTTCCTGTCTAATCAATTCTCCATCTGACAGTCAATGTGAACTTGGTTAATTATATTAACGTATAGCTGGTAATATAAAGTTTACCATAATTCTTCTAATCATGTAAATTAAATATGTACAATTGCAAAATTTACACAAGATTATGCACACTAACATTAGCTAAATGACTACAACATCCCACTGTTTCCAATTCTATTCTGGATGACTGTGAGTCAGCCTTTTCTCGCTGCAGCTTGACCAAGTGACAGAGTGACCACCAATATGGCAGACTTGTTTACGTCTGCAGTACCATACGCATAATTCTTATAATGGTTCTATCTCATCTACAATGGATTTACCAGGGTGTGTTCGCTGCATGAGCACCGGTGCTCTTTTTCAGCAATCTCTTTTCTTTTTCTCATGTCATCATAAAGTCAAGTAAAAAATTTAATCATTTTGAGATTTTAAAATCAAACATAAGTCTACTGTAAGTGTAAGAGATACCTTTTTGAATGTTTGTAAACAAAAATATGCTACAGTACTGTATGTTCCCTGTTTAGTCTCAAGGCTCTGTTGTATTATGTTTCTCTTGTATTTCTGTCTAGTCCCGTGTTTTAGTTTCTTGTTTTAGTTCCCAAGTGTCTCTAGTTGTAATTATCCCAGGTGTGTCTTATTTGTTCCCTGTGTAAGTTACTCTGTTCACTGTGCTGGTCCATTGTCTCATGTTAGATGTCAGCTGTTTGCAGTTCCATGTTGGAGGTTATCTTATTATCAAAGTAAGTTCATTCTTGATCCTTTGTTTCTTTTTGCCGCCCAGTGTTATCTGAGGTGCCTTGTATTTGAGTATGTTTGCCATTGTACTTCTTGGATTGTGTTACCGTTGGAACCTTGCCTAATCGTCCTGCACTTGATACCTACTCCACAACCCCCGTTTATTTTCAGGTTTATTCAGTTTTAAATATACCTTATTGTTTATTTTCCCGACTCAAGAGTTCCAAATGTCTCTCCAAAAACTGCAGTATATATTAAAGTGCCACTTTAACATTGATGTACTAAACCCAACATTTACATAGTGCCCCCATTGATGTACTAGACCCAACGCTGCATAGTGCCCCTTTAACATTGATGTATTAAATCCAAATATATCTACAGTAGGTGGCAAGCCAATTATAAGCACTTAGAGATTAGTCTGTATGAGAGTCTGGGTATGCTGAATAAACTGGATAAACCGATAAACTTGGAAACAGCCTTCACGAAAAATGTGTGCTAAAAATAAATAGTATAAACACGTCCTGAATCCATGTGTGGGTGGTACCTCCAGGCTCAAACAATATCTAGCAGCCTTACATACAACTAGGCCTCAGAATAGATTAAACTTCATCATGTACATGGAATTTTGCTGTTTGTTACAGACTATTTATTTAGTATTTAGTTAGCTAGCTAAACATGTGATTTTACCTAAGTCAATCCTAGAATTCTGATTTAGGTTTGACTTAAAGGGATATTATATTTCACTATACTACTACTACTACTACTACTACTACTACTACTACTACTACTACTACTACTACTACTACTACTACTACTACTACTACTACTACTACTACTACTACTACTACTACTACTACTACTACTACTACTACTACTACTACTGAATCTTGACAAGTTCTACTAAAGTGAAATATCCCTTTGAGCGGTGCGGAGGAATACTGGTTTCTTAACATCTATGTTTCATTTGGCCTTATCTACACTTTTTCAACTCCACGCCATGTGTGGAGGCATTCAAATCTTGATATTTCTAGTGTTGAATGAATCTTGAAATCTACCAGTCAGGAACAATTCAGTCTCCATTTCACTGCCAGTGGTGGTTTTGCGCTGCGGGGGAGCAGCGTCCATGTTCACTGCCTATTGATGGATCTGTCTTAAGGTCATAAGAACAACATGTTCATTCAGTTTAGTGCGTTTATTTCCCCCCCATTACAAACTGCAGTTATCCATGTCTATTTCAGCAGCAGTGGTATTCCAGGCCTCCTCACCACCTCTGCCAACTGCAAGGTGTCATACTGTAAAAGCCTCCGAATAGAGGCAGCCTAACAATGAGTATATGATAAAACACAAGATAACTATGCCCTAAGGATAAGCACTCAATGAAGAAACCCAATCCCATTGTCAAAAGAAAGTCTACCATGCCTAGACATTATAATTCCTTGGAACTACACACTATGAATGTGTTACATGGCCCATAACACCCCCTAATAACATTGCCAACTACAACAGACCTGTACCCTGTTGGCCAAGCTCCAGGTGTTGACAATGCAGATGATGCTACAGTATATCCGGGCCCCTAATGGCCACAACAACCCACCGTGTAGATAGATAGGCAGTGAGAGCCAGCACATCATCACGGTTATCAAGTGGGCACCTCCCTTCACTGGTGTTTCGTTAAATTAGGCCTACACCTCGGGAAGGCTCGACAGTTAGCTCCACAACCATTCCAGAACCGCTCCATACTAGCCCCTCTCACTGTCTGTGATACCCATTATGCAGAACTTCCTTGTGTTATCATATCCTTATTTCGAAAACAAAACTACTCCTGATAATAATATCACACCTGAAACAGAAACAACAGCCCAGTTCTCCCAATAGTTAGTAGATCGTGCTATGAATCCCACTTATACAGGACACACCCCAGCTTTCATTCCTCTCTGTTCAGTTTCCGCTGCCAAATCTGCATCTCTAAGCTTTTTTCTTTCATATTGTAAGCCTCCTCCACTGAGTCCTCCCAGGGCACCGTCAATTCTGTAAAGTAAACTTTCCGCTGACTAGCAGACCATAACACTAGGTCTGGCCTCAAGTTAGTGCCAGTGCTAATGAGACAAATGCCAGAGGCTAAGGATTTTGTAAAAGCTCCTGCAATCTTAAGTTGAAAGCCTTCAAGAGTCAGGCAAACACTACGTGCGGGTTGTGTTGCATTATGGATGGGAACAAAATAGATATGGCTGCCTTATCATTAGGGCTGTGCCTGTGTGTGTGTGCGTGTGTGTGTGTGTGTGTGTGTGTGTGTGTGTGTGTGTGTGTGTGTGTGTGTGTGTGTGTGTGTGTGTGTGTGTGTGTGTGTGTGTGTGTGTGTGTGTGTGTGTGTGTGTGTGTGTGTGTGTGTGTGTGTGTGTGTGTGTGTGTGTGTGAGAGAGACAGAGACAGAGACAGAGAGAGAGAGAGAGAGAGAGAGAGAGAGAGAGAGAGAGAGAGAGAGAGAGAGAGAGAGAGAGAGAGAGAGAGAGAGAGATTGAGAGAGAGACAGAGCATGTGAAATCAATGTAATCTGTGATTGTACCTGGAGATAGCAGACTTTTTGAAGCATTGTGGTTCATTAGGTACATCTGTGGCAGATATGGTTCATGATGTTGCCTTGATGGAGATGGGAGATGTGCGGCACACATTTACGAAAGGTGGAGACGAGAGACAGGATGATAAATAGACCGTGGCTACTCATCAAAGTCTGAGTCCATCAATTTTGAAGAGTGGACATTTTTTTTATTATTTTTTTTTAAGTGGCTTATTATACAGTAGTAGGCTCCCACGAGGCCATACGTGTGGGAGGCCCAGTTAGAACCCCTAACCCTGACAGCATTTGAGCCATGCTCTACCAATTTACCTACACAGGACCACTTGACATTAGTTTAATATTTCCATTTGCAGGAAAGGTAAAACCTAAAAACAAATGCTTTTTTACTCCAAAACAATTTGGTTTCCTATACAAGACAAGATACAGGAAGTAAAAACAGAACACTGATGCAGTTACTGTCTTGGAGCCAACATGGCACCCTTTAAGAGGAAGTATACGCACAACGTGCATATTGCATAAGTGGACCATTGACCTCGATAGTTTAGCCCACAGAGGTTAATACAATAAAGATTATATTCTTCCAAGCAATGAAAAATTACCATCTTATCTGTGTCAACCTGCTCGATCAGGACACTGCTTACCTGATATTTATGGTGCTTACCGCCCATTCTTTCTAAGTTCAATCATGCGCTCAAGACCGAGTGCAGCTTTATCACCATTTATCACCAGGGTATCGTTATTCTTATTGTTATTGCATATTGCTACTGTTACATATTGTTATCGTTGCACTACTTTTACTGCGCTGTACAGCTACCCATTGGCTCCGTCAGCCTTGCACTACAGGACCCTTATTACCTCAGTAAGGGATTTGTGTTTAGTAATATCGAGCTAGTCCTGTTGTACTTACCTCCCCTCAGTTTTGTGACCTGTGTTAAAGGGATATTTAAAACTTTGGGACCCTTAATCCTATCTTTTGCTTGCCAATGATGATGTCATGGTGGAGTCCTTTCTCAGCACAATCTATGCTGTTCCTCATAATAGCTCTGGCTAAGTAGACACGAACCAATGCAAAGTCAATGGGGTCAAGCTCCTGTCTGTACAAGCTGACCTGGGCTCACTGAAATTGACTTACTCTGCAATTTCAGTGAGCCTCAGTCAGCTTTTAGAGACAGGAGATTGACCCCATTGACTTTGCATTGGTTTGTAGCTAACTATCCGGAGCTAGTATGAGGAACAGCATGGATTGTACTGAGAAAGGACTCTACAGACATTCCTCATTGGTAAGTAAGAAATATAGAAGTCAGTAAGTCAGATAGAAATAATCTGAACTATCCCTTTAAGCTGACCTACTGTATGCTGACTGCAGTAGTGGACTTCCACTACATTCCCTACACTGCTGCTACCAAAGCATGTCAATACCGAGAGAGTTTGATGGTGTAGTCAGGCACTGTATAGGTATAAATATGTATGTACAGCTTTGTATAGATCCTCAGAGATTATATTTGCCCCTGAATGGATGTCTTGCACTGTCTACACGTAGGCTACATGCACTGCGTCTCAGCTGTACATAAATTGATATCTTGCTAGGCTACACACAAACACACACACACACACACACACACACACACACACACACACACACACACACACACACACACACACACACACACACACACACACACACACACACACACACACACACACACACACACACACACACACACACACACACACACACACACACACACACGTACTTCGTCTCAGCTCCTGTACATAACCGGATGTCTTGCACTGTCTATATGTCACACTGCAGGCATGTCGTGTCAGCCTGTATGTCATTGGACCATGTGTATCATTTTGCAGTGAGATTCAAATTCCTTGTGTGTTCTCTGTTCTTGGTGGAAAAAAAGTTATGCTGATTTTCATTCTGACGACATGTACTGTACAGTACTTTTACTTTAGAACATTACTGTATAATGAAATGTAAATAATTCTGCTCAAGTACAGTTTTAAATATTACTTTTCCTTTAATTCAGTACAATCACACCAGGGTACTTTTGTTAGGGTGAAGGATGTTTGTACCTTTTCTACAGCTACACACTAGGCGTGTCCCCAACTAAGGATTTGTATAGTCGACTTTGATTGGCCAATTATAATTGTTTTGGATCATTCCATTTGGGCTGTGGGGGGTGCTTAATGTCTGATTTAAGTTAAATCAGACATTACGCACCCCCCCACAGCCCAATTAACTTAAATCAGACATTAACTCATTGGCCGCCAAAAACGAGTATTCTCGTGTTTTGTCGGGATATCAGTTGTCTTTCAGTACTTTTTTTTTTTATTTTTGGTCTTTTTCCCCCTCCATTTTCCTCCGATTTTCTCCCATCCCAATGTTAGTCGTATGCCAATTCCCAGTCCCTTCCTGGTCGCTGCGCACTTACCCCCCACAGTCAGATCATCTGGGAGAGTGGAGGCTACCACGTGCTTCCTCCGACACACGTCCAGCCAATCACCGCTTCTTTTCACCTGGCAGCGCGGATTCTCATTGAGAGGGCGTAGCGTGTGGGAGGACCACACTATCCCCCTCACGTCCAATCCGCGCTTAGCAGGCGCCCCGACCGAACTGTAGGAGTCGCTGTTTACAACGACCCGGACCCACCCCGCCAGCTTCTCCCACCCTCTGATACAGCCAATTGTATCAGTGCAGACGGCCAGCCAAGCTGGTGACAACCCCGGAGCTGTGAGCTGGATTCGAACAGGCAAATCCAGCTCAGCTCCGGGGCTGGTGACGAACGCAATCTCCGCTCGGCCACCTAACCGCCTAGTTGTCTTTCAGTACTGAGGTACCTCCGGCTGCTTCCCCCTCAAAGTGAATCAGGACATAGCAATCGGTCTGAGATTCGATGCCTCAAACCTATTGTTTCCCGTATGATGGCCAATATACACGAGTAATTGCGATCGCGATGGGACGACTAGGATTTATTAATTTTGGAGTACCTTCTGACTAAGGTAAGGTCTATTTTAGGTAACCTGCTGGTATTTTTTTGACCTAAAACATGCTTTTGTATCGATCACAGTGTCGTATTTTACCGAACCTAAAACATGCTTTCGGTAACGATCACAGTTTCGAGGCAAAACGACCAGCCCCCCCTCCCCCCTTGATGATTTTGTGAAACATATACATATATGGTATATACTAGGGGTGGACGGTATGGTCTAAAATTTATATCACGGTATAATTTGAAGCATAGACGGTAACGGTATATATCACGGTATCATCGTTTTTGATAAAAAAAAATTATTTTTATTTTATATACTTTTTTTTTTTTTTTTATAAAATATATATATTATATAATTAGACTTGTACTTGTATTATCTGCGAGACATCGCCACCACGCAACAAGCTCCACTGTCTGTGTGTACTCTAGTAGCCTCCAGCTACGGCCAGGATTCTCCAGAGCTGCAGCTGGACCTATACTCGAGTAGCCTCGAGCTACGGCCAGGATTCTCCGGCGCTGCAGCTGGGCCCTAGTAATGGTATAACTATAACGTTAAATCACATTCACAAGCCCTCAGCTCGAATACGCATCGAATCAGTGTTATAAGACATTGATATCAGGAGCTATCTGTAGCTACTGCTAGCCGGATATATAACGTTAATACAACGCCTCAGTGAATTATTTAGTTCAATGGGACATTTCGTTTTGAACGGTGAACTAATTTGCGCTAACGTGAGCTAACAGGTAGCATACACGTCTCTACTAGACTTTGTGGAGCGTTTGTTGATGTCAGGAGCTATCGGTAGCTGGCCGACTAGATACCGTTCGGTTAGACAATGCCTCATCATGTATTAAACTAAAAGTGAATAGTTGACTGGGTCATTTTGTAACGGTAGCTAAGCTAACGTTAGCTCAGGCCAGGGAGACGCCGCCGTCCTCCCGACAGCTCCTGTGTCCCGTCCCATGACTAGACTACTAGACGGTCTAGACCCGTGTTTACATGCGTGGCTGGCACGCCCACTGCGCGAAGCCTCCTAAATAACTTTTTCCAGTTCGCACATATCTAGTATTATCTATGACTAATTCTATCTATTTTTAGGGGCAAATGCGAGTGAAATAGTCCGCTGTGGTTACATGACGTCATTGCTATTTTAGAGCTGCCATACCGGTTACACGGTATAGTCAAAATCCATACCGTAGAGCAAATTCATACCGTTTATACCGTATACCGTTTATACCGTCCACCCCTAGTATATACCCTTGATATGGAAATATTTGGAGTTTCAGGCGAGCAGCCCGAACGATTTGGGCATATGCACATAACACGTCATATCTCACGATCTAGAAAAAAAATACTGGATTATTTTGGAAAGGGGCGATGTTTAGCATGGAATAGCGCACAAACTAAAGTATGTAGAAATGAATTGGTTAGTCAGTGTTGGACTACAAACAATGCCTGTCAAATGAGCCATACTATTGTCTCCTCCATAGCTATAATACAGAACACATGATGGGTCCGCAAACATCGCAAAAATGGTGAATAACGCTGGCGCCATTGAGTAGAGATGGGAAAACAGCGTGTGCACCAGTGGAGGTTTCTCTATGACAACACGTGAAACACAAATTCACTCATAATTCATAATTATTATTAATTTACATATACCTATATATAAAAAAAAATAAAAAAAACTATATATATATATATTTTTTTTAAATTATTATTATTATTATTTTTTTATTATAAATGTTTTCCTCTGTAAAAAAATGCCAGTGAATTTTTTTTTCTTCAAAAATGGCCAAAATTTACAGCTCTGAGCAGGCCTGCACTACAGTATTGCCTGCAGTAATTATTCGTGAAGAAAACTTCACAGGTGTGACCCATTGTTAAATAAATAATAAATAACAGCGAATCAAAATAGGCTATTAACTTCATCTAAGCACGGTCTGTGCAGTTAAACTCTTGCCATTGAATGGAGGATTGATTGATTGACACCCCTTGACATCCAATACACGGAGGTTGAATATGATTGGCAGCCTTGCAAATCCAATCAGAGATTTCTGCATTGCAAAGTCAAAATGGGTCCAGCTGCATGTGAGGAGGATAGGTTTAGCTCGGGCCAATCTCAAGTTTCTCAAGTTTCTTTATTAGTTGTCATACAGAAGTACAGAATACTTTTATACAAAATGTAACATAAAGAAGCATTTTGTATAAAAGTATTCTGTACTTCTGTATGACAACTAATAAAGAAACTTGAGAAACTTGAGATTGGCCCGAGCTAAACCTATCCTCCTCACATGCAGCTAGACCCATTTTGACTATGTGAAAGTTGAGACTATGAGAAAGTTGTTGTTTAGTAGTTAGTAAGCTGTACAGCTATAACAAGTCAGGCTAAATTAAACTTTGCGCCAACATTAGGACCGAAGTATAAACCAGCAACTGAGCAACATGAAGAAGTGGATTTATGCATCTGGATCAGAAAAAACGTTGTGGATGAAAAAGTAAGTAGGCTACAGTGCTTGTATGCTAACAGTAGCTAGGCAGCTTAGCCTACATCACAATGATAATCACCAAGCTAACTTACTGTACACACTGTAGGGCTGGGCAATTAATCGAAACAGAATCGCGATATTGATTCATAGACCTATGCAATCTAATTTCTAAGTTATGACTATTTTCTTTTATTAAAAAAAAACGTTTTTTTTTTTTTTTTTTATTATTTTATCTGGGTTGAACATGATTTGTGGAACTCCCTCTGGTGTTGTGGTCGTGGTATTCACTGACCTTTGGGAAGTATTTCGACATGCACATGGGTATCTTAGTGGTGTAGTGTATCTTGTAGACCAGGCCCATTGCAAGTTGCTGTACTCTGTCGTCTACTCTAAGCCATCCTAGGTTGTCAAAGTGGACAGGGGTGAGGTGGGTTTTAGGAGTAAGGTCAAGCAGTAGTCTGACCAGTTTGTTTTGTGATGTTTGTAATCTTGTTTTTAGTGCCTTTGAGGTGCTTTGGTACCATGAGGTGCAAGCATAGTCGTAGTACCCTTGAATGAGTGCTCCTGTTAGAGTCTTCAAGGTATTCTTGTTTACCAGAGAGGAGATCCGGTACAGGAATCTAGTTCGTTGGTTGACTTAGTTTTATTACATTGGATCCCATTTTGTCACAGGAAAGATTTGCCTCTATAGGATGCAACCCAGGTAGGTAATTTCATCTTTCCTTTTAAGATAAGATAAGATATTCCTTTATTGATCCCCTTGGGGAAATTCAGGCATCATAGCAGCATGGGGGAAGGGGGGGGGGGGGGTACAGGTAGTGAAAACAACACAAGCAGTGTAAACAAATAGGTCAATATAATTTACTATCTAACTAACTGAAATATACATTTTTCATTATTCACAGTATCACAGTATCCACATAAGGTGCAGTATGCATAAGGTAGTGTTATTGTCCTACTTGGGTTCCTATTAGTTCTAGGTCGATGTCTGGCAGCAGTCGCTGCCCACTGTTGTGGAGCCTGATGGCCACTGGTATGAAGGACTGTCCGAGGCGGTTAGTTGAGTGTCGGGGGGGTATGAGTCTGTGGCTTCCTTGTCACCTTCACCTAATATGTTTTGATCTGGTCAGGTGCGCTGTCACCTAAAATGTTTTGATCTGATCAGGTGCGCTGTCACCTAATATGTTTTGATCTGGTCAGGTGCGCTGTCACCTAATATGATTTCATCTGGTCAGGTGCGCTGTCACCTAATATGTTTTCATCTGGTCAGGTCCGCTGTCACCTAATGTTAATATGTTTTCATCTGTGTCCACTGACCACTGACACACAGTGGGGGATGTTTTAAAAATATTATTTAATATATAATATAATATAATAATTTGTGCTTCACCTAAAAATTTGGTCAGCAGCCTCCACTGGTGTGCACCCCCCACAGCCCAAATGGAATGATCCATTCGACTGAGAGATTGGCAGTTGACTACGGCTCCTTTCGATCGATTAGTCGACTAGTCGAGGTCAGCCCTACTACACATCAATGTGGCCCTCAGATTAATGTCACCTATGCAAACAAATTCCCTCAGCACCAACATTTCCTGAGTCCCAAATTTCACAAATCCAGCCTAATGTTCCCTTAGCTGCTGAGAACGGCATATTGCATGAGACTTGTCAGCATATCCATATTTCCTGGTGACGCCCTGCCAGAACCACCATCAGCTGTCCTTGGCAACGCCCCGGCCTGAACCCCAGTCAGCTGCCCATGCCAATGCCCAGTCAGACGTCCAGCCGGCAGCCCCTGTTGACCCACATCCAGACCCGCAGTCAGCCGTCTCCGCTGACCCTCAGCCGCTGATTACTGCTGACGCCGGTCCTACACTCCAGCTTCGACTACGTTTTTCAGTTATTTCTAGTGAGGTTAGTCAGCACGGCTGTCAACCTTTTTCCTCAGTTCTTGTTATTTTGTGCCTTATTTTGTGTCAGAGGCACACACAGATATCTGTGTTCAATGCCTCTCCTGCTTCCAGCCTGTTTATCTGCATCTGGGTCCTCTTCTTCATACCGGTTACACTTTATTTAAGAACAGTAATCTAGAGTACACTTGGGGATGTTATGGAGTGTGGCCAGGCACAGCTTGTTCGCCAATTTCAGCAACTAGTGGCAACTAGTCAAACTGCAATGGACACCTTCACTCTTCATTTAAAAACAGTAATCTGGAGTGCACTTGGGGATGCTATGGAATGTGAACTTCTCTCAAATGGAGGAGTTTTACTAGGGAGTTTAAAGACTTTTTTCCCTTCCTTGTTGTTAACGGTCCATGGGTTCTGGAGACGACTCCGTTATTCTCACCCCAAACACGTCTCACACCTTCACACCACTTTAGATATGATTAATTTGCAGCTGCATAATAAATAGAATCAATTCCAGCTGAGGCATTACATTACCTGTAATTAGGATCATTGATTGAATGTTCTGATCTAGTTAATTGATTTTATTACTAATTGAAACCACAAATCTTTGCCACGGAGGGATGTGATTCAATGGCTGCTGCCATCTTGGAAAGTGAGCGATTTGTCTTGCAGAGTGTGGAACACCCCTAACGTGGGTGTAATCATGTCCATCGGGCCAGTGTCTAAACAGCTCACTGTTTCTAAGCTGTATAACTTCCAGGCGGAAGTGGCCGTTCATAATAAGATAAGATAAGATATTCCTTTATTGATCCCCTTGGGGAAATTCAAGCATCATAGCAGCATGGGGGAGGGGGGAGGGGAGGTACAGGCAGTAGAAGACATACAGGTCACAGAATTATAGTACAGTGGATAAGTACAAATAAAAAATAGAATAAAAAGGCACTGTAAACAATATGCAATATAATGACCTCTGGATATGCGCATATGGGCAACAAGGTGCGAGAGATAACCAGAGGAAGAAACCCCTCACGGCTCTTTCCACTTGCTAGCTATGCTATCAGGAGGGTGTCCTGTCAGTTTCGCCACACAGAAAAACCCGCTCTAACCTGTGGCTGGTCGAAACTGTCTAAACATGGGCGCAGAAATGAAAAGCAAGATGCTCCACCGCGCACACACGCTGCTGAGGTCGGTGGTGTGTCCCGGCCGTTAGCTGTTGCCGTTGTCACTTGCTTTCTCAATGCTGTGCAACCTTTACAACCCACCTCATACCACCGCTACGGATGTCAGAACAGAGGATGTGTTAGCCAATGGGAGTGGGGGATTACCGCCAAGGATATTATAAGAGAAGATGTGTCAGCCACCTGCCAACTTGACACCCTATCCTCGCTCAGGAGGGGCCCTTTGTCAGAATGTATTCCCTGCCTGCATACGAATTTTCCACCTGACAATTTGATACTTTAGGACAGTGGTTCTCAACTGGTCTAGCCTCGGGACACAACATTTTCCTTAGTCATTAAGTCGCGACCCAACATTTTTAACCACTATGATTTATGTAAAAAAAAGAAAATTGCAGTAATACGCAATCTTTCAAAATATGAAATAAACACAAAAAAGTGCAACAAAAGTACAACTATTGCTAAAAACCCAATGAAATAAAATAATAATAAATAATATATGCTTCTTAGCAGATTTCTTAGCTTAACATAACAGACCTAAATTTGGGGGGAACTAATGGGATAACTGGGGTTGCAACAAAAGTGCAATTAGGGCTAAAAACCCAATGAAATAAAATAATAATAAATAATATGCTTCTTAGCAGATTTCTTAGCTTAACATAACAGACCTAAGTTTGGGGGAACTAATGGGATAACTGGGGTTGCAACAAAAGTGCAACTAGGGCTAAAAACCCAATGAAATTTAATAATAATAATAATAATAATAATAATAATAATAATAATAATAATAATAATAATAATAATAATAATAATAATAATAATAATAATAATAATAATAATAATAATAATAATAATAATAATAATAATAATAATAATAATAATAATAATAATAATAATAATAATAATAATAATAATAATAATAATAATAATAATAATAATAATAATAATAATAATAATAATAATAATAATAATATAATAATAATAATAATAATAATAATAATAATAATAATAATAATAATAATAATAATAATAATAATAATAATAATAATAATAATAATAATAATAATAATAATAATAATAATAATAATAATAATAATAATAATAATAATAATAATAATAATAATAATAATAATAATAACAATAACAATAACAATAACAATAATAATAATAATAATAATAATAATAATAATAATAATAATAATAATAATAATAATAATAATAATAATAATAATAATAATAATAATAATAAATAATTATGCTTCTTAGCAGACTTCTTAGCTTAACATAACATACCTACAGTACGTTTGGGGGAACTAATGGGATAACTGGGGTTGCAACAAAAGTGCAACTAAGGGCTAAAAACACAATGAAATAAAATAATAATAATAATAAATAATATATCCTTCTTAGCAGACTTCTTAGCTTAACATGCAGGGAACTAATGGGATAACTGGGGATGTTGTTTGCTCCTGACAAGAGTATCAAAGTCTGGGGTGATGGTAGACAAAGCAACTCTGAGGCATGCTCAATGTCCAATCTGTTCCTCTGCTTTGTCTTCAGCTAGACCAGAGCTGAGAAGCCACTTTTTTTTTTTATTTTTTTTTTTTTTTACACACATCCGCGACCCACTCAAAATGGCTCCGCGACCCACCTTTGGGTCGCGACCCACCAGTTGAGAAACACTGCTTTAGGATACCCCCCCCCCCACACAGCCCCAATTCAAATGATCCAAGTCTCTCTCTCTCTCTCTCTCTCTCTCTCTCTCTCTCTCTCTCTCTCTCTCTCTCTCTCTCTCTCTCTCTCTCTCTCTCTCTCTCTCTCTCTCTCTCTCTCTCTCTCTCTCTCTCTCTCTCTCTCTCTCGAACTGAAAACAATCCTGTCCATCATGGACAAATATTTTGAATGACTGAACTAAAACAAATCTTAACGAAAAGGAAATTGATGTCAAGCCTGGCATAAGCAGGCATTATAATGTAGATTTATAATAATTACAGTATCCCCCAGCTAAGCCCAAGTCTCTCATCTGTGATCTTTTTTTAACCGACCACCACTTTGAACATGGTTTAGGAATTATGGAAATACTAACTGCTCAGCTTCCCATATTCAACGGCTGCATAACACCGGTATTGAATAATTAAAGGGTTTTGTGTTAATGGATTTAATTATAGTGTTGTTGTGATGAAATCCATAATTCATGGCTACTGTTTTTATTTGTATCTGAAGGATTTACAATTCAAATGTATGCTGTTTGCCTCTTTCTCTTTTCCCCAGCACTGTTTTTATTGTGACCAAGTTCACAAAGTTCAGTTTATTTTCCTCATCTGACACATTTGAGATCCTCCACACAAAGGTTAATTAACCCTTTCACTACCACACTACCGAAGGTTAACCTTTCACTACCACACTATAGACGGTTAACCATCTGTAGTGTGGTAGTGACCTATCAGATGTGTGGTAATGAAAGGGTTAACCTTCTGTAGTGTGTTAGTGAAAGGGTTAACCTTATGTAGTGTGGCAGTGAAAGGGTTGACCTTCTGTCGTGGCACAGTGAAAGGGTTAACCCTTTTGTAGTGTGGTAGTGAAAGGGTTAAGATTGTTTCTATTAAGTCCCATCAAATGCATCTATGTATCTTGAAACTTATCTTGAACCTTTTATTGTCGAGCATATGGAAAATGTCAAAGAACGTTTCATTTCAGAGCTATTAGTATATAATGTATTTTTCTTGTTCCTAGCACTCACAGTAGGACTATACATTAAAACATTTTAAAAATATTATTAGCCATGAAATATCCATTCCTTCCTGCTAATTAGGAGGCCACTTCTGTTTTCTCCCCACTTTTTTTGTCTGACTTCTTCAAATGTTCTATCCAGCAATATGCCTGGATGAGAGGGACAGGCTGTGATTGGTCCACTTTAAATATCCAAGCCACCACCATTTGCTCCCTGACATGTTGAATCTTGACTGGTTTCATTTCAAACATTTCCCTGATTCAAATCTATTTGCATAATCCGACATTGATTTATAACTATCACTCTGCCCTAAGATTCATCACCAGTGATTGATACAAAACACTGTGACCGTTATGAGAAGGTTGGTTGGCCCTCACTGATGGAGGGGCGCAACAAACATTGGTATTTGTTCATTTTTAAGGCCCTTATTAATGGTAAGCTCCTTATATTACATCATTATTGGAATGTAATGTTGGAAGAACCTATGTAACCCGTTCTAGTGACTGGCTGGTCCCCTGAGTTTGCTCGGAACAGGGTAAATCTGCATTTCACTATGATGCCCCTAGCACATAGACTCCAACATTCCACCTGTTAAGCTGTAGCCCTATTTTCAGAAATTCCATCTAAAGGTACATGCTTAAGTAAATGGAAGATTGCTCCACTTCTACAAGGTCAATTTGCACGTTCTTGGTATCTAGGAACCAGTGGAGGCTGCTGACCAAATTTTTAGGTGAAGCACAAATTATTATATTATATTATATATTAAATAATATTTTTAAAACATCCCCCACTGTGTGTCAGTGGACACAGATGAAAACATATTAACATTAGGTGACAGCGGACCTGACCAGATGAAAACATATTAGGTGACAGCGCACCTGACCAGATGAAATCATATTAGGTGACAGTGCACCTGACCAGATCAAAACATATTAGGTGACAGCGCACCTGATCAGATCAAAACATTTTAGGTGACAGCGCACCTGACCAGATCAAAACATATTAGGTGAAGGTGACAAGGAAGCCACAGACTCATACCCCCCCGACACTCAACTAACCGCCTCGGACAGTCCTTCATACCAGTGGCCATCAGGCTCCACAACAGTGGGCAGCGACTGCTGCCAGACATCGACCTAGAACTAATAGGAACCCAAGTAGGACAATAACACTACCTTATGCATACTGCACCTTATGTGGATACTGTGATACTGTGAATAATGAAAAATGTATATTTCAGTTAGTTAGATAGTAAATTATATTGACCTATTTGTTTACACTGCTTGTGTTGTTTTCACTACCTGTACCCCCCCCCCCCCCTTCCCCCATGCTGCTATGATGCCTGAATTTCCCCAAGGGGATCAATAAAGGAATATCTTATCTTATCTTAAAAGGAAAGATGAAATTACCTACCTGGGTTGCATCCTATAGAGGCAAATCTTTCCTGTGACAAAATGGGATCCAATGTAATAAAACTAAGTCAACCAACGAACTAGATTCCTGTACCGGATCTCCTCTCTGGTAAACAAGAATACCTTGAAGACTCTAACAGGAGCACTCATTCAAGGGTACTACGACTATGCTTGCACCTCATGGTACCAAAGCACCTCAAAGGCACTAAAAACAAGATTACAAACATCACAAAACAAACTGGTCAGACTACTGCTTGACCTTACTCCTAAAACCCACCTCACCCCTGTCCACTTTGACAACCTAGGATGGCTTAGAGTAGACGACAGAGTACAGCAACTTGCAATGGGCCTGGTCTACAAGATACACTACACCACTAAGATACCCATGTGCATGTCGAAATACTTCCCAAAGGTCAGTGAATACCACGACCACAACACCAGAGGGAGTTCCACAAATCATGTTCAACCCAGATAAAATAATTAAAAAAAAAAAAAAAAAAAAAAAATTTTAATAAAAGAAAATAGTCATAACTTAGAAATTAGATTGCATAGGTCTATGAATCAATATCGCGATTCTGTTTCGATTAATTGCCCAGCCCTACAGTGTGTACAGTAAGTTAGCTTGGTGATTATCATTGTGATGTAGGCTAAGCTGCCTAGCTACTGTTAGCATACAAGCACTGTAGCCTACTTACTTTTTCATCCACAACGTTTTTTCTGATCCAGATGCATAAATCCACTTCTTCATGTTGCTCAGTTGCTGGTTTATACTTCGGTCCTAATGTTGGCGCAAAGTTTAATTTAGCCTGACTTGTTATAGCTGTACAGCTTACTAACTACTAAACAACAACTTTCTCATAGTCTCAACTTTCACATAGTCAAAATGGGTCCAGCTGCATGTGAGGAGGATAGGTTTAGCTCGGGCCAATCTCAAGTTTCTCAAGTTTCTTTATTAGTTGTCATACAGAAGTACAGAATACTTTTATACAAAATGCTTCTTTATGTTACATTTTGTATAAAAGTATTCTGTACTTCTGTATGACAACTAATAAAGAAACTTGAGAAACTTGAGATTGGCCCGAGCTAAACCTATCCTCCTCACATGCAGCTGGACCCATTTTGACTTTGCAATGCAGAAATCTCTGATTGGATTTGCAAGGCTGCCAATCATATTCAACCTCCGTGTATTGGATGTCAAGGGCTGTCAATCAATCAATCCTCCATTCAATGGCAAGAGTTTAACTGCACAGACCGTGCTTAGATGAAGTTAATAGCCTATTTTGATTTGCTGTTATTTATTATTTATTTAACAATGGGTCACACCTGTGAAGTTTTCTTCACGAATAATTACTGCAGGCAATACTGTAGTGCAGGCCTGCTCAGAGCTGTAAATGTTGGCAATTTTTGAAGAAAAAAAAATTCACTGGCATTTTTTTTACAGAGGAAAACATTTATAATAAAAAAATAATAATAATAATAATTAAAAAAAAAATATATATATATATATAGTTTTTTTTTTTTTTATATATATATATAGGTATATGTAAATTAATAATAATTATGAATTATGAGTGAATTTGTGTTTCACGTGTTGTCATAGAGAAACCTCCACTGCTAGGAACATCTAGGGACCTGGGGGTATCTATTCCCAGTGTCAGCAATATTGTGTCTGTCACTAGGCTTAAGTAAATTGTGATGAAAGAAAGGAGAATATAAATTATGATTTTCTTTTGCATCTTTGCCGGTGAATAACACCATGTTAGAATTGTGCAACCACCGAGCTCGCTCACTGAGCTCATTCACCACCTTCTTGAGACCAAGTGTACAAAAAAATCTAAGCAAATTAATAAAGGCAAGATGATTAAACAGAAGGATTTGTAGATACAGTAATAAATGTAATCCATTTTAATTATAAATTCATATTTGACCTTGAAAATCATCCATCCATCCATCTATCTATCTATCCATCTATCCATCTATCCATCTATCCATCTATCCATCTATCCATCTATCCATCTATCCATCTATCTATCTATCTATGGATGGGGGCATTTTTCAGATAAATTCTTATTTTCGGTAAATTTTAAAAACATCGGTAAACAAACGTAGTGCTGAAAATATACACGTTGACTGCTGTTTTGATAGGGTTAAGGTCTTTACTCTTGGCTACATTTGAAAAAGAAACACAACATTAATTAATACGGTCTGTATTGATCGATTAATGATAAAAAACAGCAGAGTTTAAGACCTTGATCTCCAACCTGTCAATCGAGTTGTACGTGTTTTAATTGATTTGTTATTGCTTGCTTTTGTCTACCCTCGTCTTGTTGTGGTGTTTTTTTTTTACATGCTGTGTGATTTTATGCTTTATTTATGATTACTTCTATCTTTATGTAAACTCGACGTGACTGTAACGCACGTGACTGCCTGGACACACTTTATATTTATTTATTACATGGCGTTTTCACATTCGCCGAAATGCTTGCTTGTGATTGGTCAATAGCCCCCGACAGCGGTGAATTATTTTTCAATAACCACCGGTGATTATTGTTTTTCGCAGCTGGAGTAATCAAGCCCCACTGACACACACTGTTTCAGTGCAGCCAATCAGACACACCTGCCGGGCTGCCCGCGATAATAATAATCACTTTATTTGGGCTGACAGAGCCACAGAACAACTGCGATTTGTAAAATGAATTAGGTATATTATTAGTAAGTTAGCCATGTAATAAGCGGGATAATGTATAGCTATACTCGGTCATCATCGCAAAATAATTGACCTTCACTGACGTTTAAAACACCTCGCCGAGGCGGCTCTGTGAGGATTCTGTGAGGATTGGCCCATTCCCGCCACACGCTTCAAGGTACTGTGAGGAGGATTGGCTCATTGCCACCACACGCTTCTAGGTCAAGTACCAATTGCCGTCACGCACCTGTTGGTTGTTTGTAATCAGCGCCCAGAGCCCTTCATATACTCGGGTCTTTCTGTCAATCGTTGTCGGGTCGTTTTGGATTTCCACTGCTACTGCCTGTTCCCCCCGTTGTTGTGCCTCGTCTGTTTTTCTTCAGGACGTCCATGGAAGTCGCCGCTGTTGTGTATCTCTATCATCCGTTGGAGCTGTGCCTCGTTGCCCGCTTTGCGCATTTGCTCTTTGGTGAGTGTTTGGAACGAACCTTTTGGATTCTCTGTTTTCTGTGTGTTTGGATAACACTGAAGATTTGCCGTTTTTGTTTTGTACTGGACTCAGCTAAACTTGTGTGTTGGTAACACTGAAGATTAAGTCACGTGGGATTGTACTGGGCTCAGCTAAACTTGTGTGTTGGTAACACTGAAGATAAAGTCACGTGTGTTTATACTGGACTCAGCTAAGGAGGACTGGACTGCCGCTGTATTCCGTTGGCTTGTTATTGACCACTCTCTCTCTCTCTCTCCGTTCCTCCCCGAGTTGGATCCTGGAGTAGCTGCAGAGCCGCAGAGGCAGTGGCGCTACGCCGCTTCACCATCTCAATACCGGGACGATCTGCAGAGCCGCAGACAACTCTGCCAAGAACATTCTCCCCTTTGTTTGTTCTTATTGTTATTTTGCTCATTCCTGTTTCAGAAATAAATACGCCCTAGTCTTTGGCTAACTCTGAACTACCTGTCTGTGCCGTGCTGTTGGGGTCGGTTTCAAACCATAACAGGCTCGGTATTTTAAACTCCCTGTCGGTCAATTATTTTGCGACAATGACCTCGTAGCTATACATTATCCCTTACATATTATTGGCAACTCATTGCACATGCCCTGACCTCGTAGCTATACATTATCCCTTACATATTATTGGCAACTCATTGACCATGCCCTGCACCTCTGCCACAAGGTGGCACCACAAGCTACCTCATCCCATTTACCTCATCCCATTTATACTGTATTGTAACCTCTGCATTGTATATTGCACCACAAGCTACCTCATCCCATTTACCTCATCCCATTTACACTGTATTGTAACCTCTGCATTGTATATTGTACATATGTATATTAAACATTGTTTTGTCTTGTTTACACTTGTTTAAGTACTTGACTTTCTATTTTATTGTGAGGTTTTGTCCGCTGCTCACCAACTTTCTCTGTTTTCTTTAAGCCTACTGTTAGAAATTCCCTTCTCACTCACTCTCTCTAGCCCCCACCCTCTCGTTCTTTACTCTCGTTTACTCTCAGTGGCCACACCTGGACTATTATCAATTACCTCTCGCACCTGTGGTGGCAGGCTAATTAGTTCCCCTGTGGGCTTTAAATACCAGGGCTCTTCCCCTCGTTTCGGCGTGGGGTCGTGTTGTATTCATGCTGAGTCATATTCTCTAACATCTAGACTCTTTCGGGAGATCCTCTGGTCTACCAATGCTGTATATGGATTTCTCCAGCCTTGAGATGTTTTGCTCCAGCCTTCGTCTGCTGTCGCCGTAGCCTGTGGAGGAGACTGTTCTGCGCTCCCTGTACTTCCACGGGAGGCACCCCAGCGCTCCACTGCAGACCCCAGCGCAGCTGTTCGTCCTGACGCACATCTAGACCAACGCGCATCTCCCGGACCCTCGGGCTTGGCACGCTCTCCAGTCACCAGCGCGCAACGCGCATCTGCAAGGGCTTGGCACGCTCTCCAGTCACCAGCGCGCAACGCGCATCTTCAAGGGCTTGGCACGCTCTCCAGTCTCCAGCGC
The DNA here is from genome assembly GCF_963971535.1 of Notolepis coatsorum. Taxonomy (NCBI): domain Eukaryota; kingdom Metazoa; phylum Chordata; class Actinopteri; order Aulopiformes; family Paralepididae; genus Notolepis; species Notolepis coatsorum. Next base: position 34,879,863 of record NC_140170.1, on the reverse strand, counting down.
GCAACGCGCATCTTCCAAGGATCCTCGGGCTTGGCACGCTCTCCAGTCACCAGCGCGCAACGCGCATCTGCAAGGGCTTGGCACGCTCTCCAGTCACCAGCGCGCAACGCGCATCTTCAAGGGCTTGGCACGCTCTCCAGTCTCCAGCGCGCAACGCGCATCTTCCAAGGATCCTCGTGCTTGGCACGCTCTCCAGTCTCCAGCGCGCAACGCGCATCTTCCAAGGATCCTCGTGCTTGGCACGCTCTCCAGTCACCAGCGTGCAACACGCATCTGCAAGGGCTTGGCACGCTCTCCAGTCACCAGCGCGCAACGCGCATCTTCAAGGGCTTGGCACGCTCTCCAGTCTCCAGCGCGCAACGCGCATCTTCCAAGGATCCTCGTGCTTGGCACGCTCTCCAGTCACCAGCGCGCAACGCGCATCTGCAAGGGCTTGGCACGCTCTCCAGTCACCAGCGCGCAACGCGCATCTTCAAGGGCTTGGCACGCTCTCCAGTCTCCAGCGCGCAACGCGCATCTTCCAAGGATCCTCGTGCTTGGCACACTCCTCCTCGCAGACGCACCCCGAGGCGTCTCTCGGTTCCGACGTGCACACCAAGGTGTGGCGCGCCACTCTGTTCCTCGGCTCCGACAGCGGCTACCCGGTGGACGACACCCTCACCACCGCCGCTGTTCCAGCACCCTGTTCCTCGGCTCCGACAGCGGCTACCCGGTGGACGACACCCTCGCCACCGCCGCTGTTCCAGCACTCTGTTCCTAGGCTCCGACAGCGGCTACCCGGTTGACGACACCCTCGCCACCGCCGCTGTTCCAGCACTCTGTTCCTCGGCTCGGACAGCCAGCTACCCGGTGGCGACACCCTCGCCGCCGCTGCTGTTCCTGCACCATTACGCATACGCCTGGGTGAGTTTTGATTGTGATGTCACTCACCCAGCGTAATGCCTCTTGCCCCCGTCCCTCTGCGTTTCCTGTACCATTACGCATACGCCTGGGTGAGTTTTGATTGTGATGTCACTCACCCAGCGTAATGCCTCTTGCCCCCGTCCCGCTGCTGTTCCTGCACCATTACGCATACGCCTGGGTGAGTTTTGATTGTGATGTCACTCACCCAGCGTAATGCCTCTTGCCCCCGTCCCGCTGCGTTTCCTGTACCATTACGCATACGCCTGGGTGAGTTTTGATTGTGATGTCACTCACCCAGCGTAATGCCTCTTGCCCTCGTCCCGCTGCGTTTCCTGTACCATTACGCATACGCCTGGGTGAGTTTTGATTGTGATGTCACTCACCCAGCGTAATGCCTCTTGCCCTCGTCCCGCTGCGTTTCCTGTACCATTACGCATACGCCTGGGTGAGTTTTGATTGTGATGTCACTCACCCAGCGTAATGCCTCTTGCCCTCGTCCCGCTGCTGTTCCTGTACCATTACGCATACGCCTGGGTGAGTTTTGATTGTGATGTCACTCACCCAGCGTAATGCCTCTTGCCCTCGTCCCGCTGCTGTTCCTGTACCATTACGCATACGCTTGGGTGAGTTTTGATTGTTAAGTCACTCACCCAGCGTAATGCCTCCTTTTTTGTTCTCACTTAGTTAGTAGTTTGGACATTTCATCTCCCACTCTGTTTTTGTTCTCACTTAGATAGTATTTTTGGACATTACATCTCCCCCTGTGTGTTTGTCACACGAAGATATTATTACTTTGTTACTTTGTTTATTTGGACTGTTCTGCATCTGCTCTGTTTGTTCCCTTTTGCATATTAACCCTCTCCTCTGTTCTGCAGAGCGGCCCAGATGTTTTCCCACCAGTCCCCAGTTCCTCCCTGTCCCCAGCCCGCCTCCGCGGGCCTCAGTCCCCTCTGTCCCTAGTTCTCCCCTTTCTAGTTCCACCTAGTTCCTGGTCCCAAGTTCTCCCCTTCTAGTTCCACCTAGTTCCTTGTCCCTAGTTCTCCTAGTCCCCAGTTCTCCTGTTCCCTAGCTCTCCTTGTCCCGACATCTCCTAGTCTCTAGTTCCTCTGTTCCTTTAACCTTCCCCTAGCGTTTCCTTTAATGTTTCCCCTAGCGTTCATTAACCTTCCCTTAGTGTTCCCTTTTCCTGCCCGCCTCTTAAAGGCACCTAGTTTTTCCCCTCTTGTTATATTCCTGTATTTGTGTTCTCCCTTAAAGGGACAGTGCCCTTTTTTCCCTGTCTCTCAATAAATATCTGTTTCTTGGCAAACCATCATACCTGTCTTGTGTTGTGCGATTGGGGTCGGTTACAAACCATAACATTTATACTTATTATACTTTTTATAATGATCTACTTTTTACCTAGCACACTCTCAGGAGCAAAACAGAAAGAAGCATTTCATACAAAGTATCCTCTATTTCTGTATGACAACTAATAAAGAAACTTGAAACTTGAACTTGAAACTTGTAAATGAGGGAAACCTCATTTGGAGAGACGTAAACCAAGCTGTAGCCAGGCTGGAAGTCTCCCACATGGAACTGTTAAAGAGACTCACTGAGTATCATTCGGACGAACAACCGAGATTACAGATCATGCTGGGGGTCACGCAGGAAATTAAAAGCGCGGCAAATCCTGTTTAAATCAAATTGGGGCATTCTGGAAGCATTTCACCCCCCCCCCCCCCGTCTCAACTCTGCTGCAGACAGTGGACTTCACAAGGTCAGCTCGAGAGTCGAGAAGATAAGGACGGTACTTGGCGTTCCTTCCCCAGCCCTCTCCAGCACCCCTACCTCCCCCACCCAGGACGTGGCTTCCGCACCCCCCACCCACCTGATCTGTATATGTGTATGTCTAAATAAAATCAATCAATCAATCAATCAATCAAGTTGCCTTTGGAATATAAATAAATGTTTGAAAATGAAAATCCCAGATCGATTTTAAAATCCAAACAAATGTAATGCTATATTGTAGCAATCTGCTTTCACTATCACAGGGGTTATTAATTTTGGCACATCCATACGGCACACACACACACACACACACACACACACACACACACACACACACACACACACACACACACACACACACACACACCCCTGTCAAAGACACACCCCCACTCATAAACCAATCCATTCATTCACAAGACTGAGGTTACAAGCCTAGGTGTCATCTTGGACTCAGACCTGACCTTTAAGTCTCATATTAATAAGGCCATGAAAACGTCATTCTTCCACCTAAGAAACATAGCGAAAGTAAGACCTTTCGTAAATAAAAAGGATGCCGAGACACTGATTCATGCTTTTGTCTCAAGCCGGCTTGACTATTGTAATGCACTGTTCACTGTTCTTCCCAAAGCAACCATTGGGAAGCTTCAGCTTATCCAAAACTCTGCAGCTCGATTACTAACTCGTACAAAGCTGAGCTGAGCGGAGCTGCTAGCTGGATGACGTTATGAGAGCTAACGTTGCTACCTACTGTACAAGTGCAGTAGTTTAGTGCACTTCCTACTTCCGGTTGCTGCTAAACAAGTACAAGTGCATTGGTTTAGTGCATTTCCTACTTCCTAACTGGCTAAACGTTATGAGAGCTAACGTTGCTACCTACTAGATATAGGTTTAGTGCACTTCCTACGTCCTACTTCCGGTTGCTGCTAAACAAGTACAAGTGCATTGGTTTAGTGCATTTCCTACTTCCTAACTGGCTAAACGTTATGAGAGCTAACGTTGCTACCTACTAGATATTGGTTTAGTGCACTTCCTACTTCCTACTTCCAGTTGCTGCTAAACAAGTACAAGTGCATTGGTTTAGTGCATTTCCTACTTCCTAACTGGCTAACGTTATGAGAGCTAACGTTGCTACCTACTAGATATTGGTTTAGTGCACTTCCTACTTCCTACTTCCAGTTGCTGCTAAACAAGTACAAGTGCATTGGTTTAGTGCATTTCCTACTTCCTAACTGGCTAAACGTTATGAGAGCTAACGTTGCTACCTACTAGATATTGGTTTAGTGCACTTCCTACGTCCTACTTCCGGTTGCTGCTAAACAAGTACAAGTGCATTGGTTTAGTGCATTTCCTACTTCCTAACTGGCTAAACGTTATGAGAGCTAACGTTGCTACCTACTAGATATTGGTTTAGTGCACTTCCTACTTCCTACTTCCAGTTGCTGCTAAACAAGTACAAGTGCATTGGTTTAGTGCATTTCCTACTTCCTAACTGGCTAACGTTATGAGAGCTAACGTTGCTACCTACTAGATATTGGTTTAGTGCACTTCCTACTTCCTACTTCCAGTTGCTGCTAAACAAGTACAAGTGCATTGGTTTAGTGCATTTCCTACTTCCTAACTGGCTAACGTTATGAGAGCTAACGTTGCTACCTATACTGTACAAGTGCATTGGTTTAGTGCATTTCCTACTTCCGGTTGCTACTGAACGGACGTGTTTGTGCGGACCTGTTCTCCCAAACTTTGACTGTTTTCATTTTTACGTAATTTTTTTCTTAAAAAAAATATTTAAAAATTGATCTTAACTGATCACTGTGACTTTATTGCTTTTATCGTTATATATGCCTATGTTTGTGTACAGCACTTTGAGCTTGACATGTATGAAAGGTGCTTTATAAATACTTACTTACTTACTTACTTACTTACTTACTTACTTACTTACTTACTTACTTACTTACTTACTTACTTACTTACTTACTTACTTACTTACTTACTTACTTACTTACTTACTTACTTACTTACTTACTTACTTACTTACTTACTTACTTACTTACTTACTTTCTTGGAGATGTTGAAATCCAAGATGGCGCAGTGCTAGGGGGGGGGTGAAACCGTTCCTGTCAGAACAGATAGTTCGGCTGTTCAGCGTCCGTCTTCTCTGTGTTCTCGCTTGTATTCTGTGTTGCATGTAAATCCACGTGCTCTCTTTCTAATCCTCATCCGAGTTCTGACCGCAATTGTGTGTCCATGACACCAAGGTGAAATATGTGAGTAGTTTTATTTTGGTTTCCTTTTTTTCATTCTTTTTTTTTAATGAACTGTCCATGATTGTGTAACTTTTGACATGAATATAATTTTTGTTTGTTTTGGGACCATTTTAGGGATTTATTGAAGTGGAAAATGACTGGATTTGGGGGTTTTCTGGGGTTAACGGTTTTCTCTTCTCCTCATCTCCTCACTTGCACTGTTGAATATACTGTACATAATTGAATTGAGATTGATCTGTTGTTTGGTGTTTTGGTACTTGTTGGCCTATATTATATGTTTAGCTTTTTGGTATGTGTTCTTGAGGGTTCAAGATATTGTGTGGTATTTTATCATACTGCTCTATGCTTGAGTCCTGTGTGCGGTTGACTAAAATATTGACTCCTGTCATACCAATATGTTGACTGCTGTGGTGTGTTGTGTCTTGTGTTGGTCATGTTAAATAACACATCAATGTAACTGCTTTGTGGTCAATTCTTAATATAAACATTACTATTTATAATAATGCACCAGGTTAAAGTGTTCCTCGTACAATTTACAACATTAGTCATCTGAGAATCTCTTTCATATTGAAGCAAAATTGCTATTGTAACTGAATTTGGGACCTTGTGAAATCAGTGGCAATTGTGGTGGAAATACCCAGCCCTACGTTTGAGTGACTTTCTACAGTATTTCCCTTTGAAACCCATTCTACCAGCTGGTCAGCATTCTAACAAAGCAAGAGCTTCTGTAGCTCAACAGGTAAAGCATGCAGCATCGACCCTGCCAGGTTTAGGGGTTCAATTCCCACTGGGACTGTTAGTGTTTAACAATATGTATACAGAGAGAAAGAAAGATACTCTCGGTCTCCTCTGAGCCGGTTGGCACCCTCCAGCACCATGGTCCACTCTGCAGTAGCTTACTGTAGGTGAGGACAGCTCTGTCGCCTGTACTCCCACTTTCAGAATTTCCTGCTAAATCCCCAATCCAAATCCTAGCCAGGATAATCTCACCCACTACTCACTTAATTCATCTGAGGCTTGTACCGGTGCCAGCTCAGTCTTGTATCAGTTGGAGAACAAGCAGGAAACTGTTCAGACCCACGGCGCTACCTGTGCATGCGTCGGTTGCGTCGGACGCATCTGTGGTAAGGAGCTAGCTAGCTGATGCCATGTTAGCTATCCAACCAGGAGCTAAAAGAAAAGCTGATACACCCATGACATGCGTTCCAGGTAAAGTTAACATCGCTTACGTTACAAAACCAAAAGCAAGACAGTATGACGAGTCACACGGACTCACACCTCTCCCTTGTGTAAAAAGATTTTTGACCAAAATTTGGGAATCACTGCCATAGACGGTACTTTGGTGAGGGTATGTACTATAGTCTACTAGGGTGACCAAACGCCCTCTTTTGCCTGGGCATGTCCTCTTTTCACGCCCTGTCTGGGGGGGGGGGGTTTATAAATTCATGAAAATGTCCGGATTTCATTGTTTTACGGGACCATTATACATGTACTTAAATTGACTGGACAATACTACGGTACTCTGTTGCATGTGAAAGAGTCTTGAACACTGAACTCTCCACACACAAGCACACATGAGAACACACACAACACACACACACACTGTATGCGCTCACACACCAACAGTCACTTTAGCATGAACACACACACACATGCTGCACACGCACAACGGTCACTTTACACAATGGAAAGGTCACTTTAAAAAAAAAATTAATTAAAATAAAAAAGAACGGGAGTGGTTCTTGTATAGTAAAAAGATGGATATAGCAAGCTAGCATAAGGAAACATAGTATAACTGTAGATTGTATAGTATAGCATTGTATTGTAGTGTACATAAGACCCAGTGCCTCATCTGTAGCTAACATTGTATTGCACTATCGCAGGACCTTAGCATGTCTTACCATGCTTTTTGTAAACTTTATGTACATTATACCTGTTATGTCTTATCTTATTACTTGTATTATTGCACAAATGTCTTATTCTCATCCTATTCTATTACTTGTATTATTGCACAATCGCTGCGGGCATGACCCCCCGTATTTCACTGTATGCTTGTATGCCGTGACAAATAAAACTCTTGACTTGACTTGACTTGACATATTCCCAGAGAAGACTGCTACTACATTCACCCGCAAACAGGAGGCAGCGTTGATTCTGCACACAAAGCCAAAAATGAACTGCAGATAAAATTCCCAATTTACCGTCCCGGTTGAGACAAATCGGAGGTGTGCGAAGCTTGATCATAATTATGTTTCTGTGTCTAATAAAGGTGCGGGAGATCTCAAAGCTCAGGACACAGAAAAACATTAAAAATAAAGCTGTGCGAGGGCGGTTAGGTGGCCGAGCGGAGATTGCGTTCGTCACCAGCCCCGGAGCTGAGCTGGATTTGCCTGTTCGAATCCAGCTCACAGCTCCGGGGTTGTCACCAGCTTGGCTGGCCGTCTGCACTGATACAATTGGCTGTATCAGAGGGTGGGAGAAGCTGGCGGGGTGGGTCCGGGTCGTTGTAAACAGCGACTCCTACAGTTCGGTCGGGGCGCCTGCTAAGCGCGGATTGGACGTGAGGGGGATAGTGTGGTCCTCCCACACGCTACGCCCTCTCAATGAGAATCCGCGCTGCCAGGTGAGAAGAAGCGGTGATTGGCTGGACGTGTGTCGGAGGAAGCACGTGGTAGCCTCCACTCTCCCAGATGATCTGACTGTGGGGGGTAAGTGCGCAGCGACCAGGAAGGGACTGGGAATTGGCATACGACTAACATTGGGATGGGAGAAAATCGGCGGAAAATGGAGGGGGAAAAAGACCAAAAAAAAAAAAAAAAAAAAAAAAGCTGTGCGAGGCAAGAGTTTGACGGAAAAGTTGACCCGAATTGATTGAAGTATGCAGCTATACAGAGCGAGAAAGAAAATTATTGAAAACTATTTTGATGCCTCAAATTATGTTTTGGTTTGATTTATGATGACATAAGATATGATACAATCATTCTAAGGATTATATGTGTAATACATAGTAATACAATAGTTTTTTTACACTAATTGCAAGTTATGCAAATGTGAAGTTATTTGTGAAGTTATTGTTTTATCATTTACATTACATTGAAAAGATACAAAGATATATTTTTAAAGCTGGATCTTCTAATACAAAAGATATTATTTAGAACATTAATTCATGTATTTCTTTTGTTATTTATTTTGTACAGTAAGACTTGAAAAGAGCTATTATGATAGATTACTTTAGGCATAATAAAGCATGTTGAGTAACTTTGGTTATAGAATATATTATTTTGTTATATTATATAAATAATAATTTTCTATCCATGAATGAATGAATGAATGAAAACTTTATTTAACAGATTGCAGAATGGGTACAATACAGTACGGCTCAATACACACAATTGTTAAGGGGATGCATACAAGAGAAAGACGTTTGTCTTGTTTACATCAGGGTCCCCCATTTTCAATTCATAGTGAAATTTATGACATACACAACATACATGACATCATGACATTTATGACATAGGGACATACATGACATACAGGTATATAGTACTGTTACATTTGTGACATATACGATATGCAAATATACAGTACTGTTACCCAGAGCAGAGATCCTAACAGAAAATATATACATATGATGGGGAGGAGACAAGTACATTAGGAGGGGGTGGGTGGGTGGATGGGAGAAAATATATGCATACAGTGGGGAGGAGACTGTCCATTAGGAGGGGGTGGGGGGGGGGGGGGGGGGGGTCGGGACATTTACGGTGGCCAGTTTCGAATTGCAGCCTCCCGTAGGTGCTCTTTGAGAGCGGTTTTAAATGTGGGTAGGGATTCAAATTGTTTTACGGCTGTGGGTAGGGCGTTCCACATTGTTGTGGCATAATTGCTAAACGTGTTTAGTCCCTTGTTTGTGCCGAATCTGGGTTGCACACGATTTGTGGAACTCCCTCTGGTGTTGTGGGCGTGGTATTCACTGACCTTTGGGAAGTATTTCGACGTGTAGCCTACATGGGTATATACCTGAGTGGTGTAGTGTATCCTGTAGACCAGGCCCATTGCAAGTTGCTGTACTCTGTCGTCTACTCTAAGCCATCCTAGGTAGTCAAAGTGGGCAGGGGTGAGGTGGGTTTTAGGAGTAAGGTCAAGCAGTAGTCTGACCAGTTTGTTTTGTGATGTTTGTAATCTTGTTTTTAGCGCCTTTGAGGTGCTTTGGTACCATGAGGTGCAAGCATAGTCGAGTGCATGAATGAGTGCTCCTGCCAGAGTCTTCAGGGTATTCTTGTTTACCAGAGAGGAGATCCGGTACAAGAATCTAGTTTGTTGGTTGACTTGTTTTATTACATTGGATCATTTGGATGCCATTTTGTCACAGGAAAGATTTGCCTCTAGGATGGAACCTAGGTATGTAATTTCATCTTTCCTTGTGACAATATTGTCACCCACTGTAACTGAGAAGCCGTCGGTCTTGCTGAGTTTGTTATTTGATCCGAAGATAATGGACTCTGTTTTACCCAGGTGTAATGATAGTTTATTATCAGCGAGCCAGGTTCTGATTCTGCCGAGTTCTGAGCTGAGGGTTTTTTCAACCTGTAACTTGTTCTTGTCAGAGATCAGCAGGGCTGAGTCGTCCGCGAACAAGAACAAGTTGCAGTCACAAGCTGACGACATATCATTTGCATAAATTAGGAACAGTAGCGGTCCTAGTATGCTTCCTTGTGGAACACCACAGCTCACTGTAAGGGGGGGGATAGAGTACCGTTTACCTCCAACATCTGTTCTCTCCCCTCAAGGTAGGATTGCATCCAGCTCACTGATAAAAACCAATTGCCTTTAGCTTGTCAATCAGAATGGAGTGATTGACAGTGTCAAAGGCCTTTTGTAGGTCCAGCATGACCATGCCGCAGTATTTGCTCACGTCCACCTCTTGTTTGATGTGGTCGTTCAAATAGAGAAGGCATGTGTCAGTGGAGTGGGATGTTCTGAAGCCAGATTGGAATTCGTAGATTAGATTTTTACCTGCTAGGTACTTTTTTACCTGTTCGTAGACTATTTTTTCTATGACTTTCGAGATGGAAGTAAGAATAGAAACAGGGCGGTAGTTGCCTGGGTCTAATTTGCTGCCCTTTTTGTGCAGGGGTCACTCTCGCAATTTTGAAGTCCTTGGGGACGTGTCCCTGTTTTATGGAGAGGTTTATTATGTGTGTGATGACTGGGGTGATGGCGGCTGTTGAGTCTCTGTGGAATTTGGAGGGGATGTTGTCATGGCCAGTGGCCTTGTTAGGTTGGAGGGCGCTCAGTTTTTTGAGTACCTCATCTGTTGTTACCATTTCCAGTTTGAAGTCGTCTTTGCAGACCCCTAGGTTTTTGTAGTATGCTACTATGTGTTCTACCCCATAATGCCCTGAGTGGGAGGGTAGTTTATTAACCAGTGTTGTGGCTATGTTTGTAAAGAATATGTTTAGGTATTTGGCCACATCCAGTTTCTCTGTGATGAGCATGTTTTCTGTTTTTATGTTTATGTTTGTAAATCTAGTTTTTAGTTTTTTGCTGCAGCCTAGTTGGGTGTTGAGTAATTTCCAAAGTTTGCAGGGTTTGTTTTAGTTTTCCTCAGTTTTGTCATTGATGAAATTAATTTTTGCGGTTTTGATCATGGTCATTTCTTAGTCTGTTTCTTTGAATGTTTTGTTCAACCACGTGGGCTTGGAGTTCACTGTTTGAGCTTTTGGAAAGCTTTGTCTGACTTTTATGAAGTTAAGAGCATTTTTTGTCTCTGGTTTTCATAGCAGTCAGTATTTCAGTGTGCATCCATGGCTCAGGGCTCTAGAGTAGGTTTTGAGGTCCCTAGATGTGACTGTTTTGTGACAGCCGGCCTTTTGTTTTAGCTTTTTGCGGGTACAGAAAATCATATAATGATCACTTAACCCGCATGCTATCACCCCTTTGTTGGAGATCATGGACTTGTCAGAGGTCAGAATGAGGTCAATGGTGGTTTGTGTTGAATCACATACCCATGTGGGTTGGGTGATTAGCTGGCTGAAACCGTGCAGATCACAAAACCTACACTGTAAAAAGAAATAGATTTCACAGGAAATTCACTGTATTATTTTACAGATTACCTTTGTTTTTCTACTTTAAGTGTAAATACCATAAAAATACAGTAAATTACCTTTTATCAAAATATTAACCATTAAATAAAGGTTGTAATCTGTAAATGTATTTGATTTTACTGTAATTTTACAGTAAGTATTTGGAAACCGTTGCTGCCAGACATTTACCGTTTTCTTGCAGCTTTTTTTTATTTGTTTTTTTTATCCACTTTTTTTCCTCCTTTGCTGTGTTTTTCTCCCATCCCAATTTAGTTGTGCCAATTCCCCCCTCCCCTGTCTTGATCGTTGCTCGCATGTGCCGCCCACTGGTCGGTCGTAGGGAGGGTTGATAGATACTATCGCATGTCCCCTCCGATACATGCAGAGTCAGCCACCCACATCTTTTCACCTGCCAGCGCGGACTCTCCTTGGCGAGGTGTAACGTGTGGGAGGCTCAGACTACCCTCGCCATCTCCTGTCCTTGCTGTGCAGGTGCCCTGACCGACCTGTAGGAGTCGCTGTTTACAATGACCAGATTACCACCCATCGACTCCCCTCCCGCTGACTCTGCCAATTGAGTCAGTATGACGGCCGGCCCAAGGCCGGAGGCAATGCTGACAGCCGAATTCGATACCGGTGTCTCTTGCGTTGGTGACGAGTGCTTAGACCGCTACGCCACCCAGCCGAAATGTGCAGCTTTTTTTCTTACAGTGTACTGAAGGCCTTGAAGACAGGTGCTTCTTTACGTAGAATATCCGTGTTCCAGTCCCCAATAAGAATATTTTCTACACCTTCCACCCCAGCTAAACACCCATCAAGTGTATCATAGAAGCCACTCTGTTCTTGCAGTCTATAGATTGTGCCTACTAGTATGGATTTCGCCCTTTCGAACAAGATTTCAACCCAAACAGTTTCAATTTCATCATGGTTCAGGTCAGTACGGTTGATACATTTGGTATCTTTATGAATATACACACAGACACTACCTCCATACTGATTCCTATCATTCCTGACTATTGAATAGTTTTCCATTTCAATCTCTGGGTCCATTACAGATGCATCTAGTTTTGTTTCTGAGAAGCACACTATGTCTGTCTTACCGTTAATGAATAATTGTCTGATTTCAGCCAGTTTGGGTCTTAGGCTGTTTATGTTTAGGTGGAAAATGTTCAGTCCATTTGCTTTTGTTATTTTGTTGATGTCGTCCGGTTTGAGGTATTGTTGTCCTTCTGTGTCTGGTGCTGCGGTGGGGGGAGGGGGGCTTTGTTGTTATCATTTGGTCCGTGTGGGTAGGTGGGGATGGGGGGATCCTCTGTCCTGGGACGTCTTTACTAGCAACGTTAGCTAGCAAGCCATCGGTCCTTTGTTCAGGGTTGGTTAAACTGGCTATGCCAGCCAGCCGGCTGTCGGGCATCTCGTTGTTTGTGTCCCGCATCGAGTTGGTCGTTATGGTTGCAAACCTCGGTCCCTTTCCTCTCGTCTCGGCCTCACATGTCTGCTGAGGCGTCGTTGGGGGAAAGTCGGCGTTCACGCTGTGGATGTAGCCGTGGGGTGTGTTGTTCACGACGGTAGCCACCGTCACTTCTTGTGCAGCCAGACCAAGTCTTCTTATTTGTGTTCGAGTCAAAACCAGGCCCGGATTTAGTTGAATGTCTCCCGAAAGTAGCAGGACCAGGATGATCATGGTCCTTCGGTCCAATCTGCCAGACGGGGGTACGTTTTTACGTACCGGGCTTGCCGTTAGTAATGCGTGTATAGACGCAGTTCCAACAGCTAAGTGTTTCTTTTCCGAGCCATTGAGAAGGTAGAAGTCACTATGCCTATGGGTCTCTTTCTTTCCGCTTTCACTTCTCTCCACTTCTGACTGGTGTTGCTTCATTGTTGAATTGAGGTATGAGTCCGTAATCCATATTAGCAAGAGGAGGAAATGTTGTTTCCTTGTTATTTTGATTCTATGGCGAGAGCTCTCAGAAATGAGACTGTTTATGGCTGCACCGGATGTTGAGGTTCCATACAGAGGAGGCATACTTTAAATATATAAAAATGATAAGGCACCTTTGAGTAAACATCAAGTATCATTTAAGTATCTTGAGGCTGGAGTGACAGTGTCCTCTTTTTTGGAAATCACAATATTGTCACCATTAGGGGTGTAACGATGCATCGATTAATGTTAGAATATATTATAATCGAAATTAATAAAAAATAAATGATTTTCATTATTTATTTATTTTTTAATGTTTTTTTTTGTGTGTATTGTTTTTATTTACCTATAGTCCATTCATGCTGAGTGAATCAGTTCCCCCAGCCACATTTGTGTATTAAAATTTTTTGGGGGGAATTAACTGATAGAAAATGTATCGAAAATGTATCGAATCGAATCGTGGTCAAATGAAGAGATTTCATGATGCATTGAATCGTTGCCTGAATAATCGTAATCGAAATGAATCGTTGTGAGGTCGCATCGTTACACCCCTAGTCACCATATAGTCTACTATAGTCCTACCTCATGTAACCATTTCTTTGCTCTTGCAATGTTTATATCCCACCTGTGTTAACTCCGGCTAGAAAACGTTACTTTGTATAAACCGATCAAATTGAAGCACTTGGGGATGTTATGGAATGTGAACTTCTCTCAAAGGGAGGAGTTTTACTAGGGAATTGAGACTTTTTTTTAAAGAAATTTGGAGACAAACTTCCTCTTTGTAACGGTCCATGGGTTCTGGAGACGTCTCCGTTATTCTCACCCCAAACACGTCTCACACAGGTTACTACCGTCACACCACTTTAGATATGATTAATTTGCAGCTGCATAATAAATATAATCAATTCCAGCTGAGGCATTACATTACCTGTAATTCGGGTCTGATTAAATGTTCTGATCTAGTTAATTGATTTTATTGTTAATTAATTTAAACCCCAAATCTTTGCCTGCGAAGGGATGTGATTCAAAGCCTGTTGCCATCTTGGAAAGAGAGCCATTCATCTTGCGGTGTCTTGATATGGAACACCCCTAATGTGGATGTAATCGCTGTCCATCGGGCCACCGCATGGCAAACTATTAGCGGGGAGGAGAGGTGGACAACAGAAGCTTCCGACAGTTGACGCTGACTTACATTATGCATTATGAGACCCAAAACAGAAGGGGATAGTGAGTTCACTATACAGTAATATCCAAGAGATGGCATCCCCCATCACTGGACCATATTAGGGAGTCATGGGGTAATGATATGGGACTTGAAATCCTTGACGATTCTTGGCAATTGGCAATTAAAAGAATACACTCATCATCTGTCTGCATTCAGACATGGACTACTCCAATTTAAGTATTTCATAGACTACACCTCTCTAAGAACAGACTTGCCGAGATCTACCCAGATGTCGATCCAACCTGCTCCAGGTGCCATCAGGCCTTCTGTTTTCGAGAACTTTTCCTTCATGTGTGACAAGGAGATCAGCCCTAACCCCTTGGTTGCGGTCTTTGGAGTGGTCCATGGTGAAATTAGGGTATCTGTTGCTCAATTAGATGCTGTGGCCTTCTCCTATTTGTTGGCTAGACGCCTTATTTTGCTTAACTGGAAGTCAGCCATTCCTCCATCACATCAACGCTGGGTTGAAGATGTGATGGCACACCTAAAACATGAGAGACTTAAATATTCCATCAGGGGCTCCGCTCTACCCAGAAATGTTTCAAGGTTTGGCAGCCATTTTTCTATTATTTGTATCTAAAATTCCCAGCTGGGGATGCTTAGGCATAGGACATTGATTTATTAGATAAGCAATTTCTGTATTAAGTGACAACCTGCATAAGAATGATTTTTTGTTTTGGTTTACTGTATTATTTTTATAATTTATTTTTATTTTAGGTATTGTTGATGTATTGTGTGGTTGTATGTATGTATGTATGTATGTATGTGTGCGTGCGTGCGTGCGTGCGTGTGTGCGTGTGTGTATGTATGTATTGTTGTTGTTGAACCTTAAAAGATTTAAATAAATTTAAATTTAAATAATAATACCCCTCGCTAGTAGCAAACACAAGTGCAAAAGGGAAGGATGGAGCCAAATACCTTTCAGTAATGCGCTCAATTGATCAGGTTGGAGTCTACAAGAACTGCCTCAAAGGTATTAAAAGCAATGCCTCTTCCACACTGTGTGGCTGCCAATGATTACATAAACGCCCTAGAATACATTATAATGAGGCATCTGAACGTCTCTCACAACTGGCCATAATCCAAGCTACCTATCCCTAGAATACGCTTTAATGAGGCATCTGAACGTCTCTCACAATTAGCCCTGATCTATACTACATACAGCAAATATACGTTCTAATGAAGCATCTGAATGCCTCTCACAATAATCTAAACTACTGTACTGTATTTCAGCGGCTTGGTTAGAAAGACCTCCTTTTTTATCCCTTACTCATAGCTTGATAGCTTATCATACTTCTAAAACTAACCCCTAAACCATAAACTGGTCTATTTTAAAATGATGTCCAGCCATTTAGCTCCCTTTCTATCGTAACCAAGGCGAGGAAGTAGGAAGTGCAGTATAAGGCTAGTAACTATAGGCTATAAGAGCACATACACACACACTAACAAATTATACTTTGGATTTATTTCTTGCAAACACAAAAGTGTACAGAGAGAAAGAAAGAGAAAAGAATGATGTTGTCTGTAACTCTCGGTCTCCTCTCAGCCAGTTGGCATCCTACCCTCCAGCACCTGGGTCCGCTCTGCAGTAGCTTACTGTAGCAGGTGAGGACAACTCTGTCGCCTGTACTTCCACCTTCAGCATTCCCTGCTAAATCCCCAATCCAAATCCTAGCCAGGATAATCTCATCCCACTACTCTGATGTCTCTCCATTCATCGGAGGCTTGCTTAGTCCGTGTTAGTTGGAGAGAAAAAAAAGGGTAAAGAAATGGGATTTTGTCTCCTCTAGAGTCACCCTAGACGGTACTTGGGTGAGGTATGTACAGTAAGTAAGCCCGTGCCGCCTCAGAGCTCCGTGGAAGCTGAGCAGTGTCACTTCCCGAGGGCACTGGGTACTCGGTAGCCAACTTGGCCGTTATCTCGCTACTTCCAGGGGTGAATCCTTGGAAGGAGAACTTTGAATCTCAAAGACACGAGAGCTTGAGCAGTACAGTAGCCATGGCAACTGCAGGACTTGCTTTTCATCATTTGCAGTGGAAGAAATGGCTCGTTTGCAGAAAAGTGATGCCTTTGTCAGATTTTACATATCAAACCCTTTCAGATGTAGGTTTTTTTTTAATGTTTTTTTTGTACTTTTTTTATTTCTAGAAATCCACGAGTTTTAAAGGACTGAAGCCACTGTTCCATCATCATTTCAGTGTTCAGTTCTCAAAATACCGTACCTCACACAAGGAGATTGCAAAGCAAGACATCCACAATAACTACAACATCTGCATTCACCAACTCACCTCACCCAGTGGCGGCCTTAAGCATCTGGGGGCCCTTTTTAAGAGCTAATTTGGGGGCCCACTTGGGGGAATAAGTGGGTCGCAGACTTGCAGTATATACACATTGAGCAAAAATAAGTAATTTATTTGTATTAACTCAATCTGTGCCATCCACGTATACGTGTTTGCTCGCCATGCGCTGAACGCCAATCACGTATATACGTTATTTGGTCCGTTTTCCGATTTTAATATTCTATTCAGTGTCACGGACCTCTATGTTACCGTTAAAAGGCATACTGGGACCCCGAGAGTGCAGTACCGGTACTTTGTGTCACATCTAAACCCCTCCGGATAGAGAATTTTGGTCCAGGCAAAACTAGCGGTTCACCCGATCACATTGGAGCGCGTCCATGACCCCTCGATGCATGTGTTGTGCCGGATTATGTCAGGGACACGATGGACACCAATACTGGAAATCACGATCAGACAATTGGAATATTCTTTTTGGAATACCCCTGATCAAAGGTAAGGACTATCTGACGTCAATTCCACCTTGATCCCACAATGATTTCATATCGATCCAGTCGATCAACGTATGTAGTATTCAAAACGAATGCCGTTGATGACGATCAGAGCATAAAAAAATTACCCCACCCCCCTTTGATGCATTCATGATGAAACATAATACCTATTATATACCTTTGAATTGGAAACAGTAGTATGTCCAGGCGGCGTCTATATTTTTACCAACGGATTTGCAGTTCCGCGTTCTGCGATCTGATTGGCCACTGACGTTTCTGGTGCGATCTGATTGGTCACTGCAAACACTGCGACGCACAGTGAAAATGCCTATATAAAGCGTGGCGCATTTACTACAGGATGAGAATAATAGCTGGCAGAGAAAGAGTAATAATAATAATAATAGTATAATTTTTTTTATCCACTTTTTCTCCTCCTGTTTTTCTGTGTTTTTCTCCCATCCCAATTTAGTCGTTATGCCAATTCCCCCCTCCCCTTCCTGGTTGTTGCTTGCATGTGCTCCCCACTGATCAGTCTAGGGAGCCCTGAAGTCTATCAGATGCTTCCTCCGAGACATAGGAGACAGCCAGCAGCATCTTTTCACCTGCCAGCGCGGACTCTCATTGGTGAGGTGTAACGTGTGGGAGGTCACACTACCCTCACCATCTCCCTCCCTCGCTGTGCAGGCGCCCTGACCGACCTGTAGGTGTCGCTGTTTACAACGACCAGAATGCCACCCCACCGGCTTCCCTCCCGCTGACTCTGCCAATCGAGCCAGTATGACGGCCGGCCAAGCCGGAGGCAATGCTGACAGCCGGATTCGATACCAGTCTCTCTCACGTTGGTGACAAGCTCTTAGTCTGCTGCGCCACCCAGCCGCCTAATAATAGTATTATTATAAACATTATTATTATTAAATTCTTGCATGTCAGTCAGGGGCCATTTGGGAGAGGCGTTTCAATTGAAATGGGTGAAACATAGCAAAGACCCCTTTCTCTGACCTCACATTCACATTCACAGAGACCCCTTCCTGTAAAGCATCTCATTCATGAAGCTAACTCCCCCTCCTAAGATGCATGATAAACATGAGCCATTAACTTGTTTTTCTCTACGCTCACATTTACTTTCAATTCACAATGGAATTCCTCTGGCAGTGGCCAGTCCACCCCTAGTCACCCACTCTGCCCCACCCCCCCCTTACCCTTATAAGAACGCTGGCCAAATATATAATGGGCAGTTCTATCGACTTTTGACTCTGAACTCATGGGGGTCAGTGGTTTAGCAGAATCTAAAACTGAAAACTTTTTGGCATCATACCGATCGATTCCAAGTGTAGGCAACATAAGGATATGCTGAAAATTATCTAAAGGCACGTCTCACTATGGTGAGTGAGGATTTCAGTGTTAACCCATTCTCCGGCAATCACGTGTTAAGGCGGGTTTCTCCGCCATGCGTTGTCTGCCAATAACTCCGTACGGCATTGTTTAGATCAATATTTCATATTTTCGTCATGGTATTCATATTTCACCCACGGAGTCTTGGGTGATGGTGTCTGAGCCATCACAACTCTGCAACGCTTCAATACCGCCACCGGGTGGCCGATCGGCGAGTTGCCAAACCGGAAGTGCCCATTGTAGATCGATCCGTCCCCTATTTTCGTCCGGCCACTCGCTTATCGTCCCGGGGCTCAATACAGACACCGTCGATATTGATCTTTGCCATAACTCAATAATCAACATGATTTGGACGTGTATTAGTAATATACAAACCAGAAATGGATCGCATCGATCAACATCCCATAATTGGGATCTGTTTGCTCCACTCTCATCGCCCAACGCTACGAGGAGACTGGGGTGAGTTTCAGCGTTTTTCTTTACCATTTTCGATACAAACTGCTCTGATCAATATATCACCCATACTACATAAATAATTTAATGTCGGTCATTAAATTATAAACGACCCCCCCCCCCCCCCCCCCCTACCCGCAGATGACCAGTCATGACGTTTAGGACCATGTACAGTTGAAATGTTTAATATAACGTTGATTGGTATCAAACTGCATTTGATCATCTAATATATGCATTTATGCCTATATCTCATGTTCTATGAAATACTGCAGAAAACGATAAAAACATATTTATACTCTAGACTCTAAATAATAAATAAATAAATAAAATACCGTCTAGAGTCTAGACGGTATTTTAGTATGAATGTGTGAATGAAAAAGTAAAACATTCCTACATCCTGAACGATAGATAATTGATGTTGAATGGGCCATAGTAATGTCAATTTAGCAATACAATTTAGAAAGTTATAGCCCTGCAAAGAAGGTGAACATCTCCATAGACTTATAGCGCTGGCAGAGAGGGTACAATGATGGGTACAATGCCCGGCAGAGAATGGGTTAAAAGTGACATATTGTTGTGAGGAGTGAATTGGATTCACATGCATAAAAGAAAACGACTTAAAAAAAAGAAACTCACTTCATAGTGGGCCAATAAGACAATCATAAATGATCTGCATGATGCCAGAAGATAAAATGATAAGGCATTAAATAGGCATCTTCAATTCTGAAGATACAGATGATAAATCCGCTTCCGCACAACTTGGAGCTGGTGAGTTCTGCTCACCAACGGACAGGGGTGTAAAAAGTACCCAGAAATTATACTTATTAAGTGAAAGTATGGGTACCATCTCAAAATCTTACTCAAGTAAAAGTCAGAGTATCTGGCTAAAAACACACTTGAGTAAAAGTCAAAAAGTTTCTACTTTTAAATGTACTTAAAGGCCAACTTGCAGGTTGTATTTTTGTTCAATAAACAATGTGGACTAGGCCAACGGTGACTTTCATGAAGAAGAAAAAAATATATTGAAATTGATCCAGTTTTAGCGTTTTTATCAAACATTTTGTCTGCCCAACACAATCACCACGCACGTGGATATTTTAATCAATGGTTCATAACGTGCACGTGTAATCGAAATGATGTCGTCACAGCAGGTGCAGGGCACCTGAGAGTCACACACACACAGAGAGTCTGAGAGTCACACACAGCTAGTGGCAGGCAGAGAGCCTTGCTACTACTAGCCGAGGAGTAATGAATGAAAATGTATCTGTTTCACCTAACAACACTATTGCTCTGTGATCATAGCCATCCATCTCTAAAGCTAACCACTATTTGTAAAAGCCACAACCATGTTACCATATGTGACCGCGTCCAGCGAGCGTGCCTACAACTCGGCATCCTGAGTTCCTTAAAAAAGGATTTTTAATTTTTTTAATTTTTTTTTAATTTCCGTTTTTTTTTTCTTCTTTTTTTATACTTACAGTTCGAGGGTTGAAGAACATATTTAGTATAACAGCGAACATATATAATAACTCTAATTGTAATAAATCTGTGTTTAAAAATGGCTGTTTGAGACAGAGTCTGTTCCTCTGCAACGGAGCCCTGTGGGGGCTGGCCCATTTTTGCATGTGAAAGGCTGCTGTTTGGGAGGTACGCCCACACTGTGTTTATATTCACAGAACTTGTTGCTTCACTTGCTTGCTGCTCAGATAACATTCACCGTTAACATGGCCGCACAAAGATTATCAGCTGCTCTTAATAGAGGAAGAGATGGAATGATTATAGACTCCTCGACGTTAATGAGAAATCGGGTTTGCTTCCGGGTGGGGTGAGTATTGTTTTGCTTGCGAGCTCTGGTTGTCGGTTTATGCTATGGGGGTTAGCTGACAATTTTACGAACGCCGACTCCAGACTGGGGTCCTCTGCTCGGTCCTTAAGCAACAGACGGTGGATCTTGGTCTGACGCCCATGACGGTCAACCTAGTGGGCCGCGACCAGGACCTGGTGAACCCAGGATTCTCTGGACGAGCGGATGCTTCTCTGTCCCGTGTAGGCCCCATCTTTCACATAAAAGTGAAAGTACACCCTAACGAGGAAATGTGGGCATATGATCTTCTTTATCGGGAGTTCCATGCTCAAAGTCGGCTGCAGCCTGGATGGGAATTGTGCTGGCTCCGCTGTATGTCTGGTAAATCACAGTTGAAAACTGTGTTTGACATTCTTTTTCTCTTCCCTCTTAGGATGGGGAGGGACTTGGACAGCGGCCTGTCTGAAGTGTGGCTTGTTATGTCGTTGTGTACAGTTCAGGTGTTAGCTGCTTAGCTGGCGTGCTAGTTTGTGGCCTACTGTGTTAGCCAGTCAGCTGTTAGCTGCGGCGCTAGCTCGCTGTGTTTATCAGGCTAGTAAACGTTAGCTTGTTGCTATCAGTCGGACGGCTGTTAGCTTAATGCTACACTGTTGAAACGATACTGTGACTATAACATGCCTTAAAACACTCTGCCTACGACGTCATCTTTGACAGAGGATGTTAGTCGACCCTACACCCGGTTGCCAGTGCCAGCGAGGACTTCGTCAACATGGAGAACGGCGGCTGGGTGGCGTTGCGGACATACTCTTGTCACCGGCGCAGGAGACGCTGGGTTCAACTCGGTGTCCCGTTAACCAGTGTTGCGGTTCTTTCGGCCTGCGTTCTGGGTGAAGGTAGGAGTCCTTCGGACTTTAAACACTTCTTCTTTTCTTCCCTTCTAAATGTTTTGTAATAGCGATGTTTCCAAAACATGTGTTGCTGCAATACATTGAGGATACGACGCGTGTTGTGTGTGAATTGTCTTGTCACTGGTATAGCTTCTCTCTGTAGTAAATCGGCATTGTTTTTTACGTGTGTAAAAATGAACTGGTTGGTTGTGATGAGAACATGTGTGTTCATGTAACGTTGTATTGTACCGTGGGTGAACTCACAACTAAGAGGGTTAATTAAACCTGTAAAGCTATGCTTAGTGACATGTGATTGAGGAATGAATCTTTTTCTCAGCCTGTGATGACAATGAACAGTATGTTCACACATTAACAGAGGTGCCTGTTCGCCTTGGTCGTATCAAGGGTAAGATAAGAGGGGTGTCCCCCTGGTTTCCCTGGGGCTTCCCCCCCTCCTCTCAGACATGTTTGGTTACAATATATTGTGTCACTGTGTTTGTGGGGATACGATGTAACCCTCAGCTTAATTGCTGGGGTTGTGCTTTCCGCTTGAGAAACAATTTTTTCCTAAAGAAAAGGTTGTTTGGTCACTTATCATGTGTGCTTAGCAAGGCCTGTGGCCAATACATAATCGAGGACTTCTGTCTTCTCTCGTTATGAAAAACGGCGTTCCTCTGTAGTAGGAGTGTACTGTGCCATTTTTTGTTGTGATGAAGGGTTGTGTGTGTCTTTGTGATCTACAACTGGGTTAGGTTTGGCCCACAGAAGCACATGTGTAAGTCTGGACTGGGGCTCTTAAAGGGGCCCTCTCTGTTCTGTGTTTTTCCTTAGTAAAACTCAGGTAGCAGGTTATCACATGAGCTATGTGAGGCTGTTCGATGCTTAATGTAGCAGGCTATGACTGTGTCATGCTCTACTTGTCATTACATCGTATCATGGGTGAGGGGTTGTAAAGGGGTGAACTGGTAATCCTTTCCTCCCCTTTTTCTGTTGGTCAGGGGTTAAAACCACCTGTCCCTCAAGGTTCCTGTCACGTTGCTGTTCGGCACGTTACAGGGTAAGAGGGGGGGGGTTCCTGGTCCCACGCCCTGGAAGATTGGGCGTGTGCACCGCGGAAATTCCCCCGCCATAGAGTACGTCACTGAGCGCGTCTCTAGAGGTAAGACTTCCGTGGGTTGTTCAGGTCCATGTTATGGATCTGTTTCAGGGAGTGTCATGTGCTAAGGTCTAATGACCACATAGAAAAGAAACTTGAGGCAAGCTGCACATGAACAAAACAACCCCCTCAGTAGATGCTTTTAAAGCAAGGTCCCGGCAGATAGTAAAACACCACAAACGCGCTTTCAAAAGGTAAATTATATTTATTACTGTGGTAGGACTTCAAACCTCCACTTAAATGATGATGAGGATTTAATAACAGGGAGAAGGGTAAGGGGAGAACACACAAGATAATTATAATTAATGGGTAGCACAAGCCCTAGTGACCTAGTGTCACAGGACACAACCACAAACCCTGCGGTTGGCAGTCTGGGAATCCCCCAGCAAATGTACACCACGTGCACAACACAATATAATTCCACACAAGTAGTGGCAAAAAGGCAGAAGGCCCAATACATATATATATATATTAACACATTCCACACGGGTGGCAAGTGGCACTGAGGCCACAATATACATATATATATATATATATATATATATATATATATATATATATATATATATATATATATATATATATATATATATATATATATATATATATACTTACCTGGTAGCTGCACCAACACGAATACAAGGCCTACCAGGTAAGTGGTGTTTACAACATGAACACACTTAACATATCAATCCCACACCAGTGGACAGTGTCATAACAACAGTGAACAATGTTAAAATAACCATTCCACACAAACAGTGGTAAACAATGGCAACCTCCAGCAGCCTGATCACTGGTAACTGACACAGAGAGGCGCCCGGACGAGTGTGTGCTGTCTGGTATATCTGTCCACCCGTCCCTCTTGAGGTGATTGTCATCAGCTGTTACCCATTAGGCAATCAGCACTCTTTAGTGTAGGGACGGGCGGCACCTGATAGAGAAAAAGAGACAGCATTAGCCATCATTCAAACACACACACACATCACATCCAAAACATAACATATTTACATATACTAACCTGATGTTCAGATGGTGTCATAAATACAGTAATAATGGTAATGACCAACCCACGTACCCATGTACGTCACACCTCCCCCCATAAGAGCGAACCTGCAGGGTTAGCAAAACATTATTACCTATTACCAACATGAGGTTAGTACCACATACCAGGGAGAACAGAAACAACAACAAAAAAAATTCTCCCTCCACAAAATCACCCACCAAATGGGTTACATCAGCACCACACAGGCCCCGCTCTGGGCCCACACGGTCGACCACCACCTCACCCAAAACCAGTGATGCCAGTAACCTGATTACTTTTCCCCGAAAATAGTAATTTAAAGTAACACGTTAATCTTTAAAAGCCAGTAATCTGATTGCAGTTACTTGTCCAAGTGGCTGTGCATTACTATTTCGTTACTATCTCATCATAAATTCATAATGCAGGCGGAATGCAGTATTTTATTTCGTTTTCGACAGTCAAAAATACATTTTGAGCTGTTTTTCTTATTTGGGAGTGACGTGGTGTGGCAGTGAAAGGGTTAAATACAAGAATGTGTCCCGCGGCGTGACTGGTCCCTCTGTCTGTGAGTGACTCTGCTTTGGTCCAATCACATTCCCCATACACAGTCTGCGAATCAGAGGCAGAGTAGGGCGGGTCTTCACAGCACGTCATGTGACATATGCGCCAATCGTGTGACAGCAGGGCTCCGTCGTCGGAGAATTCCACCCCAAAACGCTTGGCAAAATTAAAAGTGAAACCGCAAGATGACTTTTGCGGTTTCTGTTCAGAATTCCACCCCAAAACGCTCGTCTAAACGTAGCCTCAGTCACTACTTCACGGCGGAGGAAACAAAATACTGTCTACCGCTAAAAACAGCACATCCAATTGCATTGAAAGCATCTGGAATCACAACACTAGCCGACGCTTCGACTAGGTACAGGAGGGGTGATGGTGGCAGAGCAAAAGCTCTTATTTGCCAGCTTTACAGTTAATTTACATGTTAAAGAGAGACTGATAGTATGTTTATAGAGAGACATTTATAAAAACAATTTAATAGTTACAGTTGATATAATTGAATAGTTCAGCCTGCATTTGTTAGATGTGATACACTGGTTTTGTAAAACCACTGGCTGGCTGCTCTAATGCTGTGAGCATCATAGACTGTTGCTTTACCATACTTGATGGTACAGAAGCTGACGCACTAGTTTAACAATTTACGTTATGTGCAG
The DNA here is from genome assembly GCF_963971535.1 of Notolepis coatsorum. NCBI lineage: Eukaryota > Metazoa > Chordata > Actinopteri > Aulopiformes > Paralepididae > Notolepis > Notolepis coatsorum. The sequence goes on along the minus strand of NC_140170.1, from coordinate 34,854,984 downwards.
AGAAACAAGTTAAAAACAATTTATGCACTTTCAATAAAGCGTTTAAAAAAAAAACTGCTGGGGGAATGACGACGACTTCGTAACCTAGTTACTTTCAAAGTAACTAAGTTACTCTGATAATCAAGTAATCAGTAAAGTAACTTAGATTACTTTTTAAAGGAGTAATCAGTAATCAGTAATCAGATTACTTTTACAAGTAATCTGTGGCATCACTGCCCAAAACACACACAATGCCCCTAGGCACATCACCCAACACCAGACGTATCAGCCGTCGGAACATGGCCGGTGCATTCCTTATCCCGAAGGCCATGACGGGCCCATCCTGGACAACGGGAACAATTCAGGCACGTTATTACGTTCACCCTCCTGTAGTACAGAAAACGGAGAGACACATTAGCATTGGGAGCCATAAGGCAAGGAGAGCTCCAGGGACCATGGCTAGGCCCAGCTAGCCCCTTGTCCAGGGTGCACAGAGCCTCCCCTCTCACTACCTCCCTCATCGCCACCGGACACTGATATGCGTACTGCTTTAAGGGAGACCGCACTCCCAACACGCACACCGTGCTCCAGGATGGTCGTTCTGGAAAACACAGCAGACAACACAACAATTGAATTATGCACATGTACAACAATATGCACAACAATGCATGTATGTAAAATAGACGCGCAGTGACGTCACCCACATGCAGCGGGTCCATTAGGCCAGTAGGGTCTAATCCCTACCCAAAATACTATGCTGGGAATTCTGAAATGCATATATAATCCAAAATCCAGCCCGCCGATGCAGCAAACACCAGCGCACTATTGAGTCAAACTCCAAAAAGGAAAATGGACACACAGTACTTCCCCAAAGCATAAAAACAAAGTAACTTAGAAGCCGCACCGGGCCGTCCCTGGGCATAACCACAGGATCACCGGAGGCTATATGTTACCTCATCTTGGCAAACAAGGCCTGCATGATGAAAGGCCGAGTTCATCAAACCGTGAAAACTGTATGTAGCACATACTGGCTACTGTATGCACACTGTTTTCAAAACATGGTGAGATCTAACCATCTCACCATCTAACTCACACATAATCATAAGTGCCATAAGACACAACCAAGCTCACCTGGATAAACAAAGAAACACCACCCTAACCATATACCCCACAGTGTAGTGTGATGAATCTAAAGTGGCCAACAATATATATTTGGTCCATGCAGGCCGGTAGAGCTCTTTACATTGCTGTCAGTACTGCAACTTGCGATTCAAGTTGTAAACGGTTTCTCTCAGCAATGAAACACAATACACCCCAAAACAACAATATACCTCTCACATAAGTAGTGCTTGACACTCTTCTCTCCACTCCATAGGATCCTAGTAGAATATGACTGGGATAGAATAGAATAGAACAAAACATAATGGATAATGAAAGTACAAAGTAGAACGTTTTGTGCGCCAAAGCAGGGATCACACGACTGCTGTGCTGTGATCATTGTAAAGGTTATCTATATCCTCATTTAACCCCGGACAGAAGCGAGGGCTCCCCTAGCCAACGAGGACGCACAGTGCCCCCTACCCTGGGAGACAAAGCAAACACCTGCAGGGCTAAACACAATTCTGACTCCTGTTCAGCATCCCTAATAACAAACAGAACAAATGGCACAGCCCCACCCCAACCACAACCTGCACCAACACAGTATTTGGCATATGGTAGACTGGTAGTGTTCTCAGTTCAGGAACAGAAAATGTAGCCACACATGAAATTCCCCATGGTGTGTAGAACTCTAGAGAATAACATGTTCACAAATAGTTTGGACCATTGGAAATATTCCAAACTGTTTTGTGTTGCCCTTTAAGGGTCTACACGTGGATCACCGAATGTTGTGAAAAAAACAACAACAAACTTTACTTTGATAGGCCGCTCCACCGATACCACCGATACCAACCTGTCAACAGGAGACAACAAACTGGAAACAGTTCCTGGGAAAATAAAGAATCATCTCATTGCGCGTAACAGGACAGCAAACAGGGAAACAAAAATCGGCACATTTCCCTGGCACCATCACAGCGCCCATCTCCCCACAAAATGGCGTCACAAAAATAACATGGTCAGGATCCAAAATGGCGTCTGTAACAATATCAACAGGACCCAAAATGGTGCCACTCAAATTAGAACCTTGGTAACGGCCGGAAGAATAATTTTCCTCAGAGGTATCGCCTCCGGGAAACGGGTGGAACCACACATAATTGTCAACATGTAATGACTTTCCGCCCTTGTTTTAGGCAGATGACAGATACATGTTCAAAAGGTTCCCCCATGTCCGGAATGGAGCGCAGGGGAGCCGGATGCACCCCCTGATTTGGCGTCCCCACTATTACAAGTTTCAGCAATACCTAAATTAGCAGACCACACATGGTCATGTGCCAACATTAACATGTAATGTCCACATATCATCGGCAACACAATTTGACGCTTTGTATTCCAGTCTTCACCACACCTCAAATCTGCTACACCCGGTCTAGGTGTGCAACACCCCCTCTATCACAAAAGTCTGTTTCCTACTAGCAGTAGCACTGGCCACTGCCGCAAAACAACTTGATAGGGAGGAATCACTGTGCTGAGCAGTGATCAATGCTCGACGAGTCAGTGGCAGTGAAACGTCAGCAAACTTGGGAATTACCAGCTTCCCCTGAACGCTACTTACAGCAACCTCCTCCATCTTTCCAATAGATGGCCCCCTGTCCTGGGCGATAGCCACCGACAGAGTCACTCAACGTCAAAGCTTGAGTTCGCTTCCTGTCCTGTGCCTTGGTGACAACACAAGCAGAAAAAACATTGGGGTGATTATTAATCAATTCATCACAACACAAGTCAGTCAATGGAGCGTTTTCAACCTCCAACACAGGGATCACACTCTCCCCAGCAATATCGTTCCCCATGATAAACTCAACGCCCTCCACAGGGAAACATGGGCGAACAGCGACAGGAAAACAACCTGTGATCAGATCTGACTGTACATGCACCTTATGCAACGGCACGCGCATACACCCCATTTCAATACCTCTCACCATCGCACTAGACTGACAGTAAGAGTTTTCATTTAGCGGTAAGACATCAGCCAGGATGAATGACTGAGAACCACCTGTATCACGGAGTATTCTCACCTTCCGTTGGTCACAGATGTCACCCGACAGTGACACACAACCATCAAACAGAAAGGGTTTAAAACAGCCATCACTTTCTTTTTCCAGAGAGCTATTCTGGTCAGAACATGACACTGTACCAATCAACCCCACACCTTTTGGTTTCTGAGCTGACCCTTTTTTCTCCTGTCGCTTCCTCAGCGTATGACATCCTTTTACCATATGGCCAGTTTTCTTACAATAATTGCACACCACCGGTCTTTTAGACGGCAGTGAGCGTGGCTGAAATGCTGACTCACGAGGAGTGAATGAGCCACCTCCACCACATATATTAGGACGTACAGAAACACGTTTGCGTGACCATTCAAACTCGTCTGCCGAAATAGCAGCCTGTCGGAGTGTTGACACCCCCTGCCCATGTAAATAGAGCACAGCTTCGACTGGCAGGGTGGCTTTGAACTGCTCCACAAGTACCAATTCACTCAATGATGCAAAGTCTTTTACCTCACACGCAGAACACCACCGATCAAAACTAAGTCTCTCCTCCAGGGAGAAATCAACATGGGTTTGGGAAGGAGATTTACGGCGGTTTCGAAAATGCTGCCTGTATGCTTCTGGTGCCAGTTCGTACACACGCAAGACAGCGCTTTTCACACGCCCATAGTTTAAGCTGTCATCCAACGACAACGCGGCATGTGCTTTTTGTGCCTTCCCTGTGAGCCTGCCTTGCAACATAATTGCCCACATGCCCACTGGCCAACACAGAGCCTGCGCGGTGCGTTCAAACACAGTAAAAAACAACTCCACTTCAGACTCATGAAAAAGGCGAACCAAGGACATATGCTGGCTAATATCAAAGGGTGCCTGGGAGTCGGAAAGTACTGGAGAGGAAGTGGCGCTACTCCTAGCGTCACCACACTCTAACTCTAGTTTCCTCATCGCCAATTGAAATTCCCTATCAGCCGCCTTCTCCTCTTTGTCCCTCTCTCTGTCTCTCTCCTCCTTGTCTCTCACCTCCTTCCTCTCTTCCCATTCTCTCTCCTCCTTTCTCTCTTCTCTGTCTCTCTCCTCCTTCCTCTCTTCTCTATTCTCCCTGCGCAAAACCGCCCTCTCCTCTAGACAGGCTAAACGCAGCTCAGCGCTCAGTGCGCTCAAGTCACCAGCAGAAGTAACACTGGTATGTTCTGAACCTAGTGCAGAGTCAACACCATCAAGATCCGACACACCAACATCCGGATCACAAACCTCCATAGCTCTACTCTCTACCACAGAATACAGTTATGAAAGAAAGTACACTCCCGTAGCAACACACAATACTACCCCACCAATCAGACTTCAATAAGCCCCACAAAATAGCCACTCACCTATAGTACTCAACAATGTCCCTGTGCAACACTCAACAGCCACATTATGCAGTATGACAACCTGACCAATTCGATTTAATGTCCACATCTAACATTCATAAACATAATAAATGTCGGTCCTAAACACCTAACTAGGATCACACTGGGTAACACTAACTACCCCGTCTAAACTACTTCCCTAGCGGAATGAGGACTACACATATCTTCAGTCGCTTACCGATTTCATTGCGCACTCCACCGGAATAGACGACGCGTGCCCCCCTCCCCCTAACCAAAGCAGGTGATCCACCCTTTACCTATGTGGAAAAAAAATAGAATGGTTAAGAGCATAACTCACAACAATGGTTTACAACAGTCAAGTGTGCAGCACGGAAATATGGATATATAATAATACAACTTACCAAATGAAAAGACGCAAACTACCTGACACGCTCCAATCGACAAGTCCACATGTCACATGCCCATGTCATGTACCAACAAGGAACTATACAATTGTCCAACCAGCAAGCTCCCATGTCACAAGGACATGAAAGACCGGCATTGAGCCCCCATGTCACAAGGACATGAAAGACCGGCATAGAGCCCCCATGTCATGTGCTAAGGTCTAATGACCACATAGAATAGAAACTTGATCGAATCCAGCTCACAGCTCCGGGGTTGTCACCAGCTTGGCTGGCCGTCTGCACTGATACAATTGGCTGTATCAGAGGGTGGGAGAAGCTGGCGGGGTGGGTCCGGGTCGTTGTAAACAGCGACTCCTACAGTTCGGTCGGGGCGCCTGTTAAGCGCGGATTGGACGTGAGGGTGATAGTGTGGTCCTCCCACACGCTACGCCCTCTCAATGAGAATCCGCGCTGCCAGGTGAAAAGAAGCGGTGATTGGCTGGACGTGTGTCGGAGGAAGCACGTGGTAGCCTCCACTCTCCCAAATGATCTGACTGTGGGGGGTAAAGCGCAGCGACCAGGAAGGGACTGGGAATTGGCATACGACTAACATTGGGATGGGAGAAAATGGAGGGGGAAAAAGACCAATAAAAAAAAAAAAAATAGAAACTTGAGGCAAGCTGCACATGAACAAAACAACCCCCTCAGTAGATGCATTTAAAGCAAGGTCCCGGCAGATAGTAAAACACCACAAACGCGCTTTCAAAAGGTAAATTATATTTATTACTGTGGTAGGACTTCAAACCTCCACTTAAATGATGATGAGGATTTAATAAAGGGAAGAAAACAACCCACAAACAATTAACAAACAGGGAGAAGGGTTAGGGGAGAACACACAAGAAAATTATAATTAATGGGTAGCACAAGCCCTAGTGACCTAGTGTCACAGGACACAACCACAAACCCTGCGGTTGGCAGTCTGGGAATCCCCCAGCAAATGTACACCACGTGCACAACACAATATAATTCCACACAAGTAGTGGCAAAAAGGCAGAAGGCCCAATACATATATATATATATATATATATTAACACATTCCACATGGGTGGCAAGTGGCACTGAGGCCACAATATACATATATATATATATATATATATATATATATATATATATATATATATATATATATATATATATATATATATATATATATATATATATATACTTACCTGGTAGCTGCACCAACACGAATACAAGGCCTACCAGGTAAGTGGTGTTTACAACATGAACACACTTAACATATCAATCCCACACCAGTGGACAGTGTCATAATAACGGTTCCACACAAACAACAGTGGACAATGTTAAAATAACCATTCCACACAAACAGTGGTAAACAATGGCAACCTCCAGCAGCCTGATCACTGGTAACTGACACAGAGAGGCGCCCGGACGAGTGTGTGCTGTCTGGTATATCTGTCCACCCGTCCCTCTTGAGGTGATTGTCATCAGCTGTTACCCATTAGGCAATCAGCACTCTTTAGTGTAGGGACGGGGGCGGCACCTGATAAAGAAAAAGAGACAGCATTAGCCATCATTCAAACACACACACATCACATCCAAAACATAACATATTTACATATACTAACCTGATGTTCAGATGGTGTCATAAATACAGTAATAATGGTAATGACCAACCCACGTACCCATGTACGTCACAGGGAGTTGTCAGAGCTCCTCCTCACGAAGCTCCTCCTCAGAGAGAAGTGCCTTCTGTGAGTTCGGACTCTCCTTCCCAGTGAGGGAGCTTCCTCAGAGTTCAGAGCCTCCTCCTCAGATTGTCAAGGTGAGTAGAACTTCAAAAAAGGAGTTCTGCTCTATTGTGTGTGTATTCGATTCAATTCGATTATTGAGTGTGTATTGGTTCCGTGCCTCCTCCTCGGAGAGCCCTAACCCAAGTGTTACATTGCTCAAATGTTGCTATATTCTTTTCAATCTATACAGCTCGCGTGGGAAGTCTCTCTGGGGATTTCCGTCTCCTCCCTGTGGCGAGGGTGGCGGGATGTAAAAATGTAAAAAAAAATTACCCTCAGCTGCGTCACGTGGGATTCATGTCAGTCTATGTTTCTTTCTTTTTTAAATAAAAAGAGGAAGGAACATGAAGCATGATGGCTCCGTGTCGTTCTCCCAGGCGACTTGGAGGAACAATGTCTGGTGTCTTGTTAGACTATCCATTGATGTGTTTGGGTCTCGACGCGTATATAGTGCTGGCTCGGGGTATTTCTGTTAAGAATCACGCAGGGGGCTAAGTGCGCCTTGGTTGCTCGTTATTAAAACAACGTTTTTATAGGGCAACTGGGATGGAGTTTTGTCTCTTCCGAGCGCCAGTTTACTAGGTTGTCTCGATGAATTCTCGTTCATATCTGGGGGATGATAACGGAATAGATCAGAACATAGGTAGAGGGGTCTCACGCCCTTGGGGTGGGCCACTGAGCGCGGTACAAATGGGACCGTCTGGGTGGCGCCCTCTTTTCATGTTTTTAGATCGACACGCATACCTACCCCCTCTTCTGGAGTGGGCATGTCGGCGTGGTTAGGTCACGGGACTGGTACTGGTCGCGCTGGTCCAGGTCAGTTAACCCGTTGTCCGCCGGGGATGCAGATCTGCTAAAAACAGCACATCCAATTGCATTGAAAGCATCTGGAATCACAACACTAGCCGACGCTTCGACTAGGTACAGGAGGGGTGATGGTGGCAGAGCAAAAGCTCTTATTTGCCAGCTTTACAGTTAATTTACATGTTAAAGAGAGACTGATAGTATGTTTATAGAGAGACATTTATAAAAACAATTTAATAGTTACAGTTGATATAATTGAATAGTTCAGCCTGCATTTGTTAGATGTGATACACTGGTTTTGTAAAACCACTGGCTGGCTGCTCTAATGCTGTGAGCATCATAGACTGTTGCTTTACCATACTTGATGGTACAGAAGCTGACGCACTAGTTTAACAATTTACGTTATGTGCAGAGAAACAAGTTAAAAACAATTTATGCACTTTCAATAAAGCGTTTAAAAAAAAACTGCTGGGGGAATGACGACGACTTCGTAACCTAGTTACTTTCAAAGTAACTAAGTTACTCTGATAATCAAGTAATCAGTAAAGTAACTTAGATTACTTTTTAAAGGAGTAATCAGTAATCAGTAATCAGATTACTTTTACAAGTAATCTGTGGCATCACTGCCCAAAACACACACAATGCCCCTAGGCACATCACCCAACACCAGACGTATCAGCCGTCGGAACATGGCCGGTGCATTCCTTATCCCGAAGGCCATGACGGGCCCATCCTGGACAACGGGAACAATTCAGGCACGTTATTACGTTCACCCTCCTGTAGTACAGAAAACGGAGAGACACATTAGCATTGGGAGCCATAAGGCAAGGAGAGCTCCAGGGACCATGGCTAGGCCCAGCTAGCCCCTTGTCCAGGGTGCACAGAGCCTCCCCTCTCACTACCTCCCTCATCGCCACCGGACACTGATATGCGTATTGCTTTAAGGGAGACCGCACTCCCAACACGCACACCGTGCTCCAGGATGGTCGTTCTGGAAAACACAGCAGACAACACAACAATTGAATTATGCACATGTACAACAATATGCACAACAATGCATGTATGTAAAATAGACGCGCAGTGACGTCACCCACATGCAGCGGGTCCATTAGGCCAGTAGGGTCTAATCCCTACCCAAAATACTATGCTGGGAATTCTGAAATGCATATATAATCCAAAATCCAGCCCGCCGATGCAGCAAACACCAGCACACTATTGAGTCAAACTCCAAAAAGGAAAATGGACACACAGTACTTCCCCAAAGCATAAAAACAAAGTAACTTAGAAGCCGCACCGGGCCGTCCCTGGGCATAACCACAGGATCACCGGAGGCTATATGTTACCTCATCTTGGCAAACAAGGCCTGCATGATGAAAGGCCGAGTTCATCAAACCGTGAAAACTGTATGTAGCACATACTGGCTACTGTATGCACACTGTTTTCAAAACATGGTGAGATCTAACCATCTCACCATCTAACTCACACATAATCATAAGTGCCATAAGACACAACCAAGCTCACCTGGATAAACAAAGAAACACCACCCTAACCATATACCCCACAGTGTAGTGTGATGAATCTAAAGTGGCCAACAATATATATTTGGTCCATGCAGGCCGGTAGAGCTCTTTACATTGCTGTCAGTACTGCAACTTGCGATTCAAGTTGTAAACGGTTTCTCTCAGCAATGAAACACAATACACCCCAAAACAACAATATACCTCTCACATAAGTAGTGCTTGACACTCTTCTCTCCACTCCATAGGATCCTAGTAGAATATGACTGGGATAGAATAGAATAGAACAAAACATAATGGATAATGAAAGTACAAAGTAGAACGTTTTGTGCGCCAAAGCAGGGATCACACGACTGCTGTGCTGTGATCATTGTAAAGGTTATCTATATCCTCATTTACCCCCGGACAGAAGCGAGGGCTCCCCTAGCCAACGAGGACGCACAGTGCCCCCTACCCTGGGAGACAAAGCAAACACCTGCAGGGCTAAACACAATTCTGACTCCTGTTCAGCATCCCTAATAACAAACAGAACAAATGGCACAGCCCCACCCCAACCACAACCTGCACCAACACAGTATTTGGCATATAGTAGACTGGTAGTGTTCTCAGTTCAGGAACAGAAAATGTAGCCACACATGAAATTCCCCATGGTGTGTAGAACTCTAGAGAATAACATGTTCACAAATAGTTTGGACCATTGGAAATATTCCAAACTGTTTTGTGTTGCCCTTTAAGGGTCTACACGTGGATCACCGAATGTTGTGAAAAAAACAACAACAAACTTTACTTTGATAGGCCGCTCCACCGATACCAGCGATACCAACCTGTCAACAGGAGACAACAAACTGGAAACAGTTCCTGGGAAAATAAAGAATCATCTCATTGCGCGTAACAGGACAGCAAACAGGGAAACAAAAATCGGCACATTTCCCTGGCACCATCACAGCGCCCATCTCCCCACAAAATGGCGTCACAAAAATAACATGGTCAGGATCCAAAATGGCGTCTGTAACAATATCAACAGGACCCAAAATGGTGCCACTCAAATTAGAACCTTGGTAACGGCCGGAACAATAATTTTCCTCAGAGGTATCGCCTCCAGGAAACGGGTGGAACCACACATAATTGTCAACATGTAATGACTTTCCGCCCTTGTTTTAGGCAGATGACAGATACATGTTCAAAAGGTTCCCCCATGTCCGGAATGGAGCGCAGGGGAGCCGGATGCACCCCCTGACTTGGCGTCCCCACTATTACAAGTTTCAGCAATACCTAAATTAGCAGACCACACATGGTCATGTGCCAACATTAACATGTAATGTCCACATATCATCGGCAACACAATTTGACGCTTTGTATTCCAGTCTTCACCACACCTCAAATCTGCTACACCCGGTCTAGGTGTGCAACACCCCCTCTATCACAAAAGTCTGTTTCCTACTAGCAGTAGCACTGGCCACTGCCGCAAAACAACTTGATAGGGAGGAATCACTGTGCTGAGCAGTGATCAATGCTCGACGAGTCAGTGGCAGTGAAACGTCAGCAAACTTGGGAATTACCAGCTTCCCCTGAACGCTACTTACAGCAACCTCCTCCATCTTTCCAATAGATGGCCCCCTGTCCTGGGCGATAGCCACCGACAGAGTCACTCAACGTCAAAGCTTGAGTTCGCTTCCTGTCCTGTGCCTTGGTGACAACACAAGCAGAAAAAACATTGGGGTGATTATTAATCAATTCATCACAACACAAGTCAGTCAATGGAGCGTTTTCAACCTCCAACACAGGGATCACACTCTCCCCAGCAATATCGTTCCCCATGATAAACTCAACGCCCTCCACAGGGAAACATGGGCGAACAGCGACAGGAAAACAACCTGTGATCAGATCTGACTGTACATGCACCTTATGCAACGGCACGCGCATACACCCCATTTCAATACCTCTCACCATCGCACTAGACTGACAGTAAGAGTTTTCATTTAGCGGTAAGACATCAGCCAGGATGAATGACTGAGAACCACCTGTATCACGGAGTATTCTCACCTTCCGTTGGTCACAGATGTCACCCGACAGTGACACACAACCATCAAACAGAAAGGGTTTAAAACAGCCATCACTTTCTTTTTCCAGAGAGCTATTCTGGTCAGAACATGACACTGTACCAATCAACCCCACACCTTTTGGTTTCTGAGCTGACCCTTTTTTCTCCTGTCGCTTCCTCAGCGTATGACATCCTTTTACCATATGGCCAGTTTTCTTACAATAATTGCACACCACCGGTCTTTTAGACGGCAGTGAGCGTGGCTGAAATGCTGACTCACGAGGAGTGAATGAGCCACCTCCACCACATATATTAGGACGTACAGAAACACGTTTGCGTGACCATTCAAACTCGTCTGCCGAAATAGCAGCCTGTCGGAGTGTTGACACCCCCTGCCCATGTAAATAGAGCACAGCTTCGACTGGCAGGGTGGCTTTGAACTGCTCCACAAGTACCAATTCACTCAACGATGCAAAGTCTTTTACCTCACACGCAGAACACCACCGATCAAAACTAAGTCTCTCCTCCAGGGAGAAATCAACATGGGTTTGGGAAGGAGATTTACGGCGGTTTCGAAAATGCTGCCTGTATGCTTCTGGTACCAGTTCGTACACACGCAAGACAGCGCTTTTCACACGCTCATAGTTTAAGCTGTCATCCAACGACAACGCGGCATGTGCTTTTTGTGCCTTCCCTGTGAGCCTGCCTTGCAACATAATTGCCCACATGCCCACTGGCCAACACAGAGCCTGCGCGGTGCGTTCAAACACAGTAAAAAACAACTCCACTTCAGACTCATGAAAAAGGGGAACCAAGGACATATGCTGGCTAATATCAAAGGGTGCCTGGGAGTCGGAAAGTACTGGAGAGGAAGTGGCGCTACTCCTAGCGTCACCACACTCTAACTCTAGTTTCCTCATCGCCAATTGAAATTCCCTATCAGCCGCCTTCTCCTCTTTGTCCCTCTCTCTGTCTCTCTCCTCCTTGTCTCTCACCTCCTTCCTCTCTTCCCATTCTCTCTCCTCCTTTCTCTCTTCTCTGTCTCTCTCCTCCTTCCTCTCTTCTCTATTCTCCCTGCGCAAAACCGCCCTCTCCTCTAGACAGGCTAAACGCAGCTCAGCGCTCAGTGCGCTCAAGTCACCAGCAGAAGTAACACTGGTATGTTCTGAACCTAGTGCAGAGTCAACACCATCAAGATCCGACACACCAACATCCGGATCACAAACCTCCATAGCTCTACTCTCTACCACAGAATACAGTTATGAAAGAAAGTACACTCCCGTAGCAACACACAATACTACCCCACCAATCAGACTTCAATAAGCCCCGCAAAATAGCCACTCACCTATAGTACTCAACAATGTCCCTGTGCAACACTCAACAGCCACATTATGCAGTATGACAACCTGACCAATTCGATTTAATGTCCACATCTAACATTCATAAACATAATAAATGTCGGTCCTAAACACCTAACTAGGATCACACTGGGTAACACTAACTACCCCGTCTAAACTACTTCCCTAGCGGAATGAGGACTACACATATCTTCAGTCACTTACCGATTTCATTGCGCACTCCACCGGAATAGACGACGGGTGCCCCCCTCCCCCTAACCAAAGCAGGTGATCCTTTACCTATGTGGAAAAAAAATAGAATGGTTAAGAGCATAACTCACAACAATGGTTTACAACAGTCAAGTGTGCAGCACGGAAATATGGATATATAATAATACAACTTACCAAATGAAAAGACGCAAACTACCTGACACGCTCCAATCGACAAGTCCACATGTCACATGCCCATGTCATGTACCAACAAGGAACTATACAATTGTCCAACCAGCAAGCTCCCATGTCACAAGGACATGAAAGACCGGCATTGAGCCCCCATGTCACAAGGACATGAAAGACCGGCATAGAGCCCCCATGTCATGTGCTAAGGTCTAATGACCACATAGAATAGAAACTTGATCGAATCCAGCTCACAGCTCCGGGGTTGTCACCAGCTTGGCTGGCCGTCTGCACTGATACAATTGGCTGTATCAGAGGGTGGGAGAAGCTGGCGGGGTGGGTCCGGGTCGTTGTAAACAGCGACTCCTACAGTTCGGTCGGGGCGCCTGCTAAGCGCGGATTGGACGTGAGGGGGATAGTGTGGTCCTCCCACACGCTACGCCCTCTCAATGAGAATCCGCGCTGCCAGGTGAAAAGAAGCGGTGATTGGCTGGACGTGTGTCGGAGGAAGCACGTGGTAGCCTCCACTCTCCCAAATGATCTGACTGTGGGGGGTAAAGCGCAGCGACCAGGAAGGGACTGGGAATTGGCATACGACTAACATTGGGATGGGAGAAAATCGGAGGAAAATGGAGAAAAAAAAAAAAAAAAAAAAAAAAAAAAAAATAGAAACTTGAGGCAAGCTGCACATGAACAAAACAACCCCCTCAGTAGATGCTTTTAAAGCAAGGTCCCGGCAGATAGTAAAACACCACAAACGCGCTTTCAAAAGGTAAATTATATTTATTACTGTGGTAGGACTTCAAACCTCCACTTAAATGATGATGAGGATTTAATAAAGGGAAGAAAACAACCCACAAACAATTAACAAACAGGGAGAAGGGTAAGGGGAGAACACACAAGAAAATTATAATTAATGGGTAGCACAAGCCCTAGTGACCTAGTGTCACAGGACACAACCACAAACCCTGCGGTTGGCAGTCTGGGAATCCCCCAGCAAATGTACACCACGTGCACAACACAATATAATTCCACACAAGTAGTGGCAAAAAGGCAGAAGGCCCAATACATATATATATATTAACACATTCCACACGGGTGGCAAGTGGCACTGAGGCCACAATATACATATATATATATATATATATATATATATATATATATATATATATATATATATATATATATATATATATATACTTACCTGGTAGCTGCACCAACACGAATACAAGGCCTACCAGGTAAGTGGTGTTTACAACATGAACACACTTAACATATCAATCCCACACCAGTGGACAGTGTCATAATAACGGTTCCACACAAACAACAGTGGACAATGTTAAAATAACCATTCCACACAAACAGTGGTAAACAATGGCAACCTCCAGCAGCCTGATCACTGGTAACTGACACAGAGAGGCGCCCGGACGAGTGTGTGCTGTCTGGTATATCTGTCCACCCGTCCCTCTTGAGGTGATTGTCATCAGCTGTTACCCATTAGGCAATCAGCACTCTTTAGTGTAGGGACGGGGGCGGCACCTGATAAAGAAAAAGAGACAGCATTAGCCATCATTCAAACACACACACACATCACATCCAAAACATAACATATTTACATATACTAACCTGATGTTCAGATGGTGTCATAAATACAGTAATAATGGTAATAACCAACCCACGTACCCATGTACGTCACAGGGAGTTGTCAGAGCTCCTCCTCACGAAGCTCCTCCTCAGAGAGAAGTGCCTTCTGTGAGTTCGGACTCTCCTTCCCAGTGAGGGAGCTTCCTCAGAGTTCAGAGCCTCCTCCTCAGATTGTCAAGGTGAGTAGAACTTCAAAAAAGGAGTTCTGCTCTATTGTGTGTGTATTCGATTCAATTCGATTATTGAGTGTGTATTGGTTCCGTGCCTCCTCCTCGGAGAGCCCTAACCCAAGTGTTACATTGCTCAAATGTTGCTATATTCTTTTCAATCTATACAGCTCGCGTGGGAAGTCTCTCTGGGGATTTCCGTCTCCTCCCTGTGGCGAGGGTGGCGGGATGTAAAAATGTAAAAAAAAATTACCCTCAGCTGCGTCACGTGGGATTCATGTCAGTCTATGTTTCTTTCTTTTTTAAATAAAAAGAGGAAGGAACATGAAGCACGATGGCTCCTTGTCGTTCTCCCAGGCGACTTGGAGGAACAATGTCTGGTGTCTTGTTAGACTATCCATTGATGTGTTTGGGTCTCGACGCGTATATAGTGCTGGCTCGGGGTGTTTCTGTTAAGAATCACGCAGGGGGCTAAGTGCGCCTTGGTTGCTCGTTATTAAAACAACGTTTTTATAGGGCAACTGGGATGGAGTTTTGTCTCTTCCGAGCGCCAGTTTACTAGGTTGTCTCGATGAATTCTCGTTCATATCTGGGGGATGATAACGGAATAGATCAGAACATAGGTAGAGGGGTCTCACGCCCTTGGGGTGGGCCACTGAGCGCGGTACAAATGGGACCGTCTGGGTGGCGCCCTCTTTTCATGTTTTTAGATCGACACGCATACCTACCCCCTCTTCTGGAGTGGGCATGTCGGCGTGGTTAGGTCACGGGACTGGTACTGGTCGCGCTGGTCCAGGTCAGTTAACCCGTTGTCCGCCGGGGATGCAGATCTGCTGTTCTGGTACCCTGACGGACTTGTGCTTTTTTCGGGGGGAAAAATGCTGGGTCGGCCCGGGTGTCACAGGGTTAGGCGTTATGGAGACCCTTTGTTGGGTACACGTTGTACCTGGCCCTATCCTAAGGGACTGGTTCTCGTTTCTTTCGCTCCTCTCTCACGCATGGCGAAGAGGGGGCTGTTGGGGTAGTTTTCTGGACCTCCTCTGGTAACCCTGTGTGCTTCCCGAGCCGCCGGGCCCAGTCCGAAGTAATGTTTTGTTGAAACCGTAAGCCTGGGATAACCCTTTTTGAAAACTGAAACACTTGTACTGCGGTATAGCCAGTGTATACCCGCAGGTGTGTTTTGGAGTTTTTTCTTGAGGGGTTATAGGAACAACCACCGTCTGTGTACCGAGAGGGTGGTTGATTCCCTGGTGTGTTGGAGCGGAGTCAACTCCCGGGTTACCCGGTTGAGTGTGCCCCTGCACGTTCATGACGTCTGCCAATCGTGTCAGCCTTCTCTGCCTCGACCCCTCTGGGTGGGTTTTTTTTGATGGAGGCTTTGTCATGGTGCTCAAAAACGCCAGCATACGCCCCTTCCGCCGGGGGGGCTGTTTTCAGTTGACCCCTTTGGCGCCTGTCTCGTCCGCAGTGCTCCAGGCTCAGGTCTACATCCTGCTGCCTGGTTTCCCCGGTGCGCGGCCTGCTTCCGTTGGTTAACCTTTTTTGAGTGCTTTACGGCCATGCTGACTGCCTCTTTTGCAGGGTCAGTGTGCCAGGCGGTGTACTATTGGGGGGTAAGGGCCCGCTCTTGGAGGGGCTCTATCCGAATACGCTGGCGATGTGGGGGGCGGTGTCACTAAGTGACCGCCTGGTGGGGTCTTGATGCCTGGCGTCATTGACCTCTCCGGGCCCCCTTTTTCCAGGGGATCCAGTCCCTTCAGTGGGTCTGGGTCTTCCTTCGTGCTCCGCTGCTACGGCCTTGCCACGGGGTTGAGTTTGCTCTTGACCCCGTGATTCTGGGGGCAGTAACGAGGGTTGTTCCTTCCGTTCGTTCCCTGGTGGCATGCGGGTTGTGCATGTGCGTAGTCGTGGGGTCAAGCCACGGTCTGCTCACCCTGTGCGTTGAGTTGCTTGAGTTCCTCTTCGCACGGTCGGATCCGTCTCCCTCCCGTCCTCCAACAGGGAGGGTATCCTCCATTAGGGAGGGTCGGGGGGCTCGGTCCTCCCCGGTCTGATGGTTGTGGGGGGCCTCAGCGGGGTACATTTGTCGAGCTTTGGCTCCCGCTCAGCTCCTCTTGTGCAGAATTATGCTGAGCGGAAGCCATAATGAAATAGAACGTAAGGTTATGTATATAACCAAGTTCTATGAATTATGGTGACACTCAGCATCAGGACGCCGCTGCGGCCCTTGATCTCGCCTTGTGGTGAAAGTTTGGGAAGGAGGCGAGTAGGTGACCACACACCTGCTTATGAAGGTAAGCGGATAGGGGTGTGGCCAGACGAATGTTGGGATGTAAAGGTACATTGTGGAATTTTTTATTCAGTGCTCGTGCACGAAGTGAAGTGCGTGCAGAATGATGCTGAGCGTCACCATAATTCATAGAACTTGGTTATATACATAACCTTAGGTTTTTGTGCGGCCATTTTGTAATGCACATCGCTAGCATAGGAATTCTTAAAAACTACACCTGAATGTAAACAAGAGAAGTCTTTCTCTGGTCTGCATCCCCTTAACAATGTGTGTATTTCATTCATTCATTCTCTTCCCTATTGTTAACATTTCCCCAAGGGGATCAATAAAGGAATATCTTATCTTATCTTATATCAGTTTAGGAATGAACTGAGTGACCGTATTCTATATTAAAATTGCATTTTTGTTTAGGATCAGCGATGGGCTTCTCAAAAGCCTTTTCAAACACTACAAGACGGATGGCATGACACCACGTGAGAGGAAGAAACAACCGAGAAATCACAAGCGTTTTTTGTCTCTTTTTGACGTCCTACAGTACATGCCATTGTGTTGCCTGGTCGTCATGCTGGTCACAAGGATTTCACTGCAAAGTTACTGCCAACCAATCTGACCAAAGCTTCGCTGTGGCGCCGTTACAGCAGTATAGAAGGTATGTTATGACACACTTGCACACACACACAAACAAACTTGTGTAAAACCACCCCTTGCTCTCTCTCTTTCTCTCTCTCTCACCCACACACACACACACCCATCCCCTTGCATTTCTGCACTATACAGAGTCTACCAATCTAACAAAAACGCTTGTCTTTTGAGGATTTCGTGTTGTTGGTCAGAGATCCTTCGTTCGGTTGTGGAAAGCACTTCTTCCGCAGATAATGATCACAAAACCCAGGATAGATCTGTTTTCATTCATTCATGCATTCATCCAGGTGCAGTTAAAACATCTGGCCCTTGTTGACAGAGAATGCGAGCTGTTGCAGGAGATGACTGCGTCCACAAAAAAAACATGCGCAACCATGGATCTGGCTCTAGGCCCTTCCGCACCTGCAAGCCAAGATATCACGATGCACTACAGCTTTGATTACGCACAGCAGGTGAATATCCAATATAATGTTGCTTTTTGTTGTTAACTTGAGAAAAAAACGTTTGTTTGCTGTCAGGGGAGGGAGGAAACTAACTTTTTGGCTTACCAACGTCTAGAGCACCTCAGAACAAGACTGTACGATGTTAGATACCATGGAGAAGACACATGGATGTAGAGAGCATTCCGTATACATGCAAAAAGAACAGAGAGACACACAAACACACCATAGGTCACTTTGAAAAAGACACTTTAAGAAAATAACTTGTTGTGATTGTTGCATAGTGCATACTTTAACATGAACACACACACACACACTCATGCTGCACACGCTCACATGTAAGGTCACTTTAAAAAAATAAACAAGAACAGGAGTGGTTCTTGTATAGTAAAAGCTTTTGTAAAACTCATGTGCATACATTATGTCTTACTCTTATTACTTGTATTATTGCACAAACGTCGCATTCTCATCCTATTGGATTCTTATTATTGCATTCTTGACTTGACTTGATAGTATAGTTAGTAACATAGAACATAGATAGTATAGCATAGGGACATAGAATAATTGTATTGTTGTGTGTAGAGAGCATTCAGTAGAGAGCATTCCGTATGTACACGCAAAAAGAGCAGAGAGACACACACACACAAACACACCATAGGTCACTTTGAAAAAGACATTTTAAGAAAATAACTTGTTGTGATTGTTGCATAGTGCATACTTTAACATGAACACACACACACTCATGCTGCACACGCTCACATGTAAGGTCACTTTAAAAAAATAAACAAGAACAAGAGTGGTTCTTGTATAGTAAAAGCTTTTGTAAAACTCATGTGCATACATTATATCTTACTCTTATTACTTGTATTATTGCACAAACGTCGCATTCTCATCCTATTGGATTCTTATTATTGCATTCTTGACTTGACTTGAATTGTATTGTTGTGTGTAGAGAGCATTCCGTAGAGAGCATTCCGTATACACGCAAAAAGAGCAGAGAGACACACACACACAAACACACCATAGGTCACTTTGAAAAAGACACTTTAAGAAAATAACTTGTTGTGATTGTTGCATAGTGCAATATTGATGGCATTCCCCCAGGCCATCAGAGTCTTGAACACTGAACGCTCCACACACAAGCACACACACACACTGTACTAGTATAGCATAGGGACATAGAAGAATTGTATTGTTGTGTACCGTACATTATATTTTTATTATTATTACTATTACTATTGCACAATCGTAGCGGGCATGGCCAACCGCATTTCACTGTATGCCCTGGTATGTATGCGATGAATAAACAAAACTTTAAACTAAATGGAAAGGTCACTTTAAAGGAAAGAACCGATGTGGTTATTGTATAGTTTAGATTATAGTAGTATAGCATAATGACAGTTGAAACTGTATTGTATTAGCATGTCTATTTTTATCATGCACATCTTATGCCTTCTTATTACTTGTTTTTTATGTATTTTATTATTAGTATTATTGCACAATCGATGCGGGCATGACCACCCGCATTTCACTGTATGCCCTGGTATGTATGTGACGAATAAACCTCTTGAATTGATTTGATATTATCTGCTGATTTGTCATGCAATGATAATATTTCTATTACATACTATTATCATACTACTGCTATTACATACTTGAATTGATTTGATATTGTCTGCTGATTTGTCATGCAATGATAATATTTCTATTACATACTATTATCATACTACTGCTATTACATTTACAT
Organism: Notolepis coatsorum; assembly: GCF_963971535.1. Taxonomy (NCBI): domain Eukaryota; kingdom Metazoa; phylum Chordata; class Actinopteri; order Aulopiformes; family Paralepididae; genus Notolepis; species Notolepis coatsorum. The sequence goes on along the minus strand of NC_140170.1, from coordinate 34,835,270 downwards.
TTAGTCATTTAGCTGACGCTTTTATCCAAAGCGACTTACAAGTTCTGTACGACAAGCCATCAGGAAGGGCACAACTCTATCAGCTGATGCAGTTATTGCACAATCGATGCAGGCATGACCACCCGCATTTCACTGTATGCCCTGGTATGTATGTGACGAATAAACCTCTTGAATTGATTTGATATCTCTTGTCTGCTGATTTGTCATGCAATGATAATATTTCTATTACATACTATTATCATACTACTGCTATTACATACTATTATCATACTGCAAGGGGGGGTACAAGCAGTGTAAACAAATAGTACTATAGTACTACAATACAAAATGTTTGATTTTGTATCTGATCTGTCATGACAGCATGGCTGTCACAGCACTTAATTATGTTAATACTATTCAGGGGAGAGGTGTGGCTGGGAGGTATTGTTTACGCCCAGCAGAAATCTGGCGTTAGGTGTCAAATCTTTGAGAGCTGTTTTCTCTGCTTAAGTCTCTCGGGAAAAAAGACTGCTACAAGATTTAAAATTAGCACATCACAATAATAACATTCTCAGATTTCAAAGTATGACACATCATTTGAAAGCTTACATTCTGTACTTTCACAATCTGGAAAAATCTGGAAAATGAAAATGTAGACATGTGGGCACAATCACTGGTCGCGGTCACATATTTGTACTAATGAAAATCATTGTGTCGTTGTACATATTGTGTATACACCGTTAGAAGCTAGCTAAGTTAGCTAACGTAGCTTAGCTTAGCTTGGTAGCAGAAACTCATAACATCACCCGATTTAAAATGGTTCTCTCCTCTTTGTATACCTTTGTCATCACAAGTATTCTGCCAAGGAACTTATGGACACGACAATAGTAGTAGTTATAAGGTGTTTGAGCTTGTAGCGTTAGTTAGCTCATAGCTATCGTCACTGATGCACCGAGTGCAGCTAAAGGGGCTACTATCGTATCAACATGCCGGGGCGCATAGCTTGCTAGCCGGCAGGATGTGTGTGCAGCAGTGCTTTGCCTCACAGGTCTGAGAAGAGGACCTACACATTTTACTCGTTCCCAAAACTCTTTTACATGCACGACAGTAGACATAATGCTAACGTTAGCGGGGTAACGTTAGCCAGAGTTATATAGCCAGCTTGGTACTATGATCCAGGGATAAGGCGACAGCCCACAGACCAGTAGCGCTGCTTTACTGAACAACAGGCTGCCTATTGGTAAATGTAGTTCTTTTTTTACGACATTAAAAACATTATAACTACCTTGTTTCTTTCTGTACTCGTCAAAACTCCTTGTAGTGGATCAGAAGTAGGGGAAAGATACACGACGTGACGTCATGGCCCTGATAGCTCTGATAAGCTTTTTTGATTTGCGTGTGCATGTTATTCGTGCGTGGACCTTTTTACCCCTTTCGGAGTGGCATTTCCGGCGTCAAATGGAAAAAAAATTATAATTAAATTAGATACCAATGATGTAAACTACCCATAATTGAAGAGTAGGGTTTAACCTGCAAGTTGGGCTTTAAGTACTAAAAGGTAAAAAAAAAAAATTAAATTTAAAAAAAAATCTGACTTCTGATAGCTGTTTAATGTTTAATCAAAGATCCCGCTTTCTAGTCTTGCACAAGGACATGGGTATGGGCGGGTTCATTTTCCATTGATGGGGATTTGATTAGCTGTTTTTAAATAAAGTGCGGCCACAGGATTAATAATGTTACATTAGTTTGGCCAGAGAAACAAATATACTAATTCAAATTGTACTTTGTACTTTGTAGGTCTGCATTTTAAATGTAAGGAGTAAAAAGGAGTTTTTTTTTCTCTGAAATGTAATTGAGTAAAAGTACAAGTATACAAACCTAATAATACTTGAGTAAAGTACAAATCCCCCAAAACAGTACTGTAACGAAGTACAATTACTCAAGTACTTTACACCCCTGGTCCCGACACCATTCCGCACCAGCTGCTGTGTAAATTTTTCCCAATTTGTATATTCAATTTCAAAATAAATAATTACCTCTGTTACAACTTCATCTGTTGCCTTGTTGTATTACTGAGTGGGAAAACTAAGAACTTAGTCCAGGTTGATTTCCTCGACCTGTGACACACTCTTAGCAGAGCCTGAGGTATGGCCATCAATAGCAACCCCCCCCCCCCCCCCCCCCCCCCCCCAAGGCAAATGTAAACAAAGTGCAATACCAAGCGGGGCTCATTTGTCAAGAAGTAGCTGTTTCACAGGACTACAGGTTCTTCCTTTAGGATGGAGATCAATAGACAGATAGTGTAGTATAGACTACCGTGCTTGTGTTCAGCGAAGGCACACAGCCTGTCAGCGAGACACTGGTCTCATCACACACATACCGAGTGACATGTTGACATGGAAGGCCTTGGTCAGACAGACATGCGACCTGGACATGTATGATCGGGGACCGGTGGAGAATGTCACACGTACGAACGAGCACAGTCGACACGGGAGCTCTCGGATTAAGACGGACAGATAGACACACAGATGGACAGATGGAGATGGGTGGAGACAGACGGATTGAGTAAATAGACAGATTGGATGAACAGAGGCAGACAAACAGATGATGGGGCGATAGATAGAGATGGATAGATAGAGAACCCATAGGGAAACAGTATTGGTGGTAGTGAAGAGGGAGAGCAAATAAGCCAACAATAGTTTAGATTTGAATAAGGAGACTCCGGGGTATTCAGCAGAGGGGAGGTTATTGATATGATACACGAGTAAGAACGCCAAGAGTCAATAAGACCAAAACAAAAAGGCCAGGCAGCCATAGCCTATAGGGGGGGGGGGGGGGGGGGGGGGGATAAGTAAAAATAGAAATGGCCTATCTTCCTCACACTCTTGTTTCATTGGTATTGGTGGTCATGTTGTGTGTTGTTGAGGTCATTGGCTCACAGACTGTTAACTGCACCCGAGGGAAGCTATTATTTTCAATAATCATTTTCAATCTTCAAGCTTCCCCGGGTAGTGTTGTAATCAAGACCCATCCCAGATGAGACAGAGTCAAGATCAAAACCAAAGGTGGTGAAGTTTGAGACCAACACGTCAGCTTTCCATCTGATGAGATGATTTTATTTTGAATGATGCAGTCCTTGCCTGGTAGGGGAAATAGGCCGGGAGCCAGATCCACCCCTCAGGATGTTTTTTGCTACCTTTTTTCTTTATTATTTCCTGTTATCCCATACTTTGGGCCATCATGAGTTGATAATGACCACCCCCAAATCAGCCCCGTTTGGCCTCAGGGGTCAAAAAACCCTCTTTTTGGGAAAAGGTTCTGGCGAAATTATGTAATTATTTATAATTATGAAATTACTAAAAGGGAATAGTCAGCATTGAATGGCATGTGAAAAGACTGTGAAAAGACCCAGATGAGACTGAGACCCAGATGAGACTGAGACCCAGATGAGACTTAGACCAAGGGAATTGGTCGTGGAGAGCTATGCCATCAGGTTCATACCACAGAGGGTAGTGGTCTCTTGGGATCATTTATACTTCCTACAGGTACAGTAAGTGATGATGGCCGGGAGGATGCGACCCTCTCTACGTCGCCCCCATACCTCAAATGGATCCGTCATCAGCTCTATTTTCAATCTTTCAAAATGTTCTTGTGTACCCCAGTTGCTATTGCATGCACTTATCTGTGTTTCATTAAACATATGAGTGCATGCTTACCAACTGTTTTGCCTGTTTTATAGCAACACTACACTACTATCACCGACATCTAAGAATGGAGATCCCCCTAGAACGGCCCTTCTAAGGTTTCTCCCCTCCACATTGCCTGTGGTGCTTTTTTCCTATTGATAGGTTTTTTGTGCGTTTTCCTTACCTTCACGTGGAGTATGTCTGGGAGTGTTGCATTAATTTTATTTATTTATTTTACATTTTATTTTGGATTTACTGGTGTTTTTGTCTTTGTTCTTGATTTATTGTGATGTTTCTTCTTGACTTGTTTAAAGAAGACGTGTCCGGCCCATGGGGACGTGTGTTGTTGGGCCTTACAAATACATTTGATTTGATTTGATATAAGCAAACTAAAAAGAAATATCATACTTAACATGCTCACATTCAACCCTTAATGAATTACGTCTCCATTTTTAGTTCTTTTTTTGTATCCACTTTTTCTCCAATTTTTCTATTTTTCTCCCATCCCAATTTTTCATATCGTCCAATTCAACCCTCTTCGAACGTTGTTTCTTGCCTCCCACAAGCCGGCTGCAATGTGGACTAAGTCATACATAGCACGAGTCCCCTCCGATACTCGAGGTAACAGCCATCGCATCTTTTCACCTGCGCGGCTCGATCTTTCAGCGTCGGGGGTCTGGGCTTTGGAGGGGCCCCGCCCCCGTCGCTTCTTGATTCTACTGCGCAGGCGCACCAACCGACCTGTAGGAGTCGCTGTCCACAACGCCCGATCCCCACCCTTCAGTTTCCCTCCCCGTACTACGGCCAATGTGTATTACTGTGGACGACCAGCTAAACTGAAAGCAATGTGGAGAGCGGGGCTCGCGAGCCTAGTCTCCAGCATTCGTTGCGAGCGCCTTGCCCACTGCGCCACGTAGCCACCCTCCATTTTTAGTTCTTATGGTTTACCCATTGAAAAAAAGTTGTACCATGTACTCTGAGACACATCGAAGTGTACACCCTCATTTTCAATGGTGCCGACATTACAACAAACAGGAAGACAACTAGTCAAAGAAATAATTGAATCTATTACCTTTCTATTCATGGTAAGGAAAAGAAAGCACCAAAATTGGAGAACCAAAATAAGTTCCAAGCGGCAACAGTGTATATCAAAGACTTCATGCTTGGAAAAATAATTGTCGGAAAATAACAAAACTCAAGAGAGGGTGAAGTATTTGGATTGGGCCTAAGAGACTGGGCCTGAGAGGTTTCAAAGCGAATCCGTGCACGGGAGACATCAAAGCTTGCATCGTTGTCAAGCTGCTCATGTGAACATTTTAGAAATCCTGACAAACACCTGCAAGCAGAGCAGGGACATCCGACAGAACCCAACGTTGGGAAATGTCGTTAGTTCTTGTTGCCCTCATGAACATCTTGACCGAGGCACAGGTCGCCCCGACCCAATATCACAACGTTAAAGTACAATGTTTGAGTAGAATGGTGGAGTAGTTAGAGGCCTTGCACAGAATGGTCATGTGATTCTCTTTCTTCCAATAATGCTGCTTGTAACCATTGGTAACTACTTTTAAAAGACAAATGCCTCATTTCTGTGCAGTGGTGGAGTAGGTAAAATGTTAGAAAAGCATGATATCACTGTTCCACTGTGACTTGTTTACAATATCCAGTAATAAAACACCAAATTATTATGTTTCTCAACACATAGCAATCATATGTTTTGCACATACAGTAGCAACCGTTGTCTCTTGCATTGCCATGTACAAAACAATGGTTCCTATGTTACAGGAAGCTACTGTATAGGAAGATGGAGAACTACACACACATTCTGTACAAGGCCTCTATTGTAACACGGCATGCTTGAAAGCTTATGGGGGGGGGGGGGGGGACTGTTTGGCTAGCCTGTTTATCTCTGTGATGTTTGACACATTTCAGATTACCCGTAAGTGTGGGTAATTATTTCTATAGCCATCTTCTAAAACAGGACATGCAGAGTTAATTAATGAATATATTACTTATTTTAAGTGAACAGAAAGATAATAGCAATAATAGCATAATCAGTCTCAGTGGGCACTAGCCTATTTAATAGTATCAGTTGAGATGTTATTGATATCAATGAGGAAAAGGGGATTGTTTGAGTACAGGAAGCTGACCAGTTGATATATTCTGCTCAGTGACTTTTTCTACTGTGGTGCCTTAATTTTTCAAGCCGTGATTAATCCCTTATGATTATGATGTTCTATTATCTGCATGAGTATATTGTAATGACCAAGTCTAGCCTACTATTAAACTTGTGTTGACAACTTTATTATTCTTTATTTCTATAATGTATTCATTGTATCATTATTATCCCATTATTATTCCTATCTTACAGACAAACAGATATACAATGTTATGGACTGTCATTCTCTGAAGGATTTAATTTTAGGAAATAAATCCACTCTACCCTAGAACCCCTTCGTCTGTTTCTATCGGTAACAATTAATCCAAAATGGCCGACCGCTCATTCATTTGGACAGCGAGTGAGAAATTCTCCAAAACAACACCTTCCCCATCTTCTTCTGTCCCCTTACCGTAGAAATCGGCCGTCGTGTAAGGTACCGTTAGCTCCAGAAATTCATTGGCTACAAAAACGGTAAAACATTTTCACCTGCGTCAGAGGTGACTGGTCCATTCACGCTGACTGAAAACAACTGAAATCTACTTTGTGTGCACCGTGCAGCTTCTATAGACTGGACCACCACTGACTTTGCATAGGTTTGTGGCTAACTAGTCAGAGAGCTAGTAAAGAACCATGTGGCTTGTGCTGAGAAAGGACTCTACCGATCAACATCATCAACAGTGGTAAAAGGGCCAGTGTTCAGAACTATGGGTTGTGCTGAGAAAGGACTCTACCGATCAACATCATCATTAGTGGTAAAGACAGAGCACTCCCCACATATTATTTTGGTGTTGCGCCGTCTGTTCCATTTTCTTTCCATTTTTCTCCTTTCTATTATTAATTACCACATCTTCAGCACGAGAGGACTTCTCATTTTTTGAGACGGTCATTAGAAACACATTACCACGACACTGATACGACATGACTTATTCTACTATATACTCCGCAGCGATGCCTCAGAGGGGCTGCAGACAGGGAGCGAGCCAGGGCGAAAGGAAGGAGGACCCCCCCAGACTGAAGGTGAAAGAAGGCAGCAGGTTTATCCTTGCCTTGCAGGGGGTTGAGTTGCGAGGATTGGAGTGGTGTTTGATTTTCCCACTCACTGGCAGCCGCTTAGCAGGGCCGTGACGCCGCCTGGGTGTCGGCTACCCTCACGTTTGTTGTTTTTCTATTCGCTTTTGTCAGTGAGTTGACATCATTGCTAAATACTGTTGCAGTGCAACCCGTAGCCTCCCGGCCTGTTGAATTGGTTTGACCTCCTCTGTAGGAAATAGAGGAAGGAGGGGGGCGAGGTTACCGCAGAGATGTTTGACCTTTGGGAAAGTGTGTGTGGGTGTGAACCGTCCATGTTTGCACATGTGTGTAACACATACATGCTCACCCACATGTACTGGTAAGGTGCACTTGTACGTGCTTTGTGGCAATCCAATCTCCTGTTTTAAAGAAAGCACACTGAAGTGACAGAGGCTCAGCCTTTTCAGTGTGATGAATGGCTTTATACTGTATTGTGCTGAGTTCACCATCGATGAAGCGTGTGTCTCTATCCTAGTTATAGTCTGCTTGTACTGCAGCAGTTGGCTACTATCCCAACCCCATCCAATCCATACAGCAGTGAGTGTTTTCAAGCACACAGTACTTGTACACACAGTACTCCAGGTACTTGCTTATAATCTCTAGATGGGATATGGTTTTTACAACCAATTTCACATTCACCGAACAGAAAGAAAACATAATACATCACACAAAATTTGTATCGTCATGACTCTATTTTGGTCCCAGTCACGTCCATTTTGGGGGGGAAACAACTTTGAGAATAAACAGGGATTAGATGGTGTTTGTTCATAAACTAAAAGGACGAACTTTAGAACAAAACACAGATATAAATCATGCAGAAGTCGATTGTTGCCCAGAAATTGTCATTAACTCTTAGTTTTAGGTCACTTGGAGATTCATAAGTTAATATTAAATGTCCAGGTAGGGAAATGAGGAAATATCCTGCAGCTGACTGGGGAAATAGACCTGCCTGAAAACGGATCAAACTTAACTTTTCACAATGGTATGAACGCTCAGTGGTGGCCAGTGTGACATGATGCACTAACAAAGAAAACATTTCAAACTATGTACATGTAAGCGTTCTGCCAAAAGTTTGCATACAGGCCAAAAAAACAACGGTCAATAGGAACAGTGTCTGTGTTTTCCCCAAAAGTAGGCACGGCCCCTGAAAAAAAGCCAAATGACCCAGATGTGGCGGTCTGATGCATTGTGGGTGTTAGCATAGAAACAGAACTTACACTGAACTTACACTGACCACAAAAACAGTAAGCAGGATATGTTGTTTACACGCCTTAGTATCCTGACATTTATCCTCACCAGTATAAGAGTGTATCCAGATTACTGTAAAGAGGGTATGATGTTGACACGTGTGCATTGAGACAGTTGCACCAGGTTGACCCAAAAAGCCAAGTCTCCCAACTCTATGACTTAAAGGGGATAGGCTATATTGTAAAAATGGCCTTTTCCTGTGTGTTGCATTGTTTTTACAGAATGAGGCACTGTCCCAACACTGAGAACATGTTAAATGTTCATGTTACAATGTGCATTGTATCTTTTCTGCAGTTCAGCTGTGACAAGAACCCTCCCTCTTGGAACGGAGGGCATTCAGAACGGCAGAGATAATCGGCGTAGTTAATAACGTGCATGTGAAGATATCTTGATAAAATATGTGTGTACAAGATGGCAGCTTGCACATTGTGATGTGCTGTAGGTGGGTTGGTGATTATCATTATTATTGTATTTTTAACACCATGTAAACATCAGGTTAGCATAGGTAAGTTATATTGTTTGTATTTGTATTGAGGTGTGTCACCTTGATAGTAAACGCCCTTTTTGTTTCCCCCTTCTCAGGTGCCGCGCCGCCCCTCCCTCTAGAAGAGAGTGCTGATTGCCCCGAGGATGTGCCAGTTGAGGGCAATCACACCTCAAGGGGAGGGTGGATAAAACCTGGGATGCTACACACAAGCATGGCCATTGCCATGCACTGACCTGGGTGGATTAGATTGTTGGGTTGGCCCTATTTCCATTTGTTGTATGGAACTGTGTTCGTTTGGTTCACACTGCTACGTGGTAGCTTATTGTGTCTTGTGGCACTCTGCTGATTTTGAAAAGCCTTATTGTATTGTATATTATTGCTGGGTGGTTCCCAGAGTGCCAACCCTTTGGCTTGTTGGCTTGTGTCCTGTGACACTCTATATCGTGTCACTGTGACACTACCTTACTGACCTCCTTCTCCCTTACCGCCCCACCCGTTCCCTCGGGTCCTCTTCCACTGCTTCCCTCACGGTCCCGTCATCCAAACTCAAACGTTTTGGTGATCGGGCCTTCTCTCGTGCTGCACCCCGACTCTGGAACACCCTCCCTCAGACCATCAGAGACTCTCCCTCACTCTCCACTTTCAAATCCCGTCTCAAAACCTACCTGTTCTCCCTAGCATTTAACCTTCCCTACCCATAACCACCCTCATCCAACCTGTCGCCCCCCTTTTCCCCTCCCCTACTCTCTCTGCCTCCCCTCCCCTACCGGCTCCTGTATTTTTTTTTGCTGTCTGTGACTTTGGCTCTATGTTCCTGTGTATTCATTCTGTTCCCTGTTTCCCCTGTGGTTCTATGTTTCTTTGTTTTTTCTTTTGGCCCACTGTCAGCGACTCACTGAGTTACGGAGAAGCGCTTTATAAAATAAATGAATTATTGTTATTATATTACTTGTGTCTGTTTAGTGTTCTAATTGTACCTGTTTTGGTTTGTCTTATTGTACATCCCTGTTTGTTCTCCCCTACCTTATCCCTGTTGTGTGTGTGTTTGTGGGTTTCCTTCCCCATTATAAAATAAATACTATTTACTTTGGAAAACGTAATTTCCTGCCGGGACCTGTGCTTAAAGCACTCACTGGATAGGTTGGCTTCGCAACAGCCCGGTCCAGGTATGTTTGTGTTATTATAGACCTTTGTTTGTGACACACATACATCTTTTATTTTCTATCTAAAGCTGAAGATGTTTCTGACAAAAACTTCAACGACAAGATTGCTATGCTATTTCTGGATCTTGAGTCAAATTTGATCTGCAACGTCTAGTCTGAAAGTTGGATCTGAATTTCGTTTGACAGTGGGAGTGGGTGCCTTCAGTGTCCTCAACAACCATTGTTACAAAAAACCAATGACCTACTGATCTGTTCAGACTTGTCCTTTCACTTCCAAGAACAGTGGAGTGGTTTTTCCTCTTGCTATCTCAGTTATTACTCAGTTGTTGTTCACGTCCATCCATTCCATCTTATAATAGTAATGTTTAGTGCTAGACACTCGTCACTCCGGGCGTCTGCAAGAGAAATCTCGAGATCCCAAAATGATCATTATGATCTTGATGATCGTGCCATAGCCTCAGACTGGGTTCTTGAATCATAGTCATAACGATTGAGACAACCGTGGGATCTGTTATGTCATCCTTACGCCTGCTGTCTCCACACTAAAAATGTCTTGACACACAATGGTCGGTACTTTGTCTCTCTGATAATGGTGGCAGAACACATCAGCAACATAGAACGTTCCATAGTTATTTAACTTATTTAACCCCTAGACGATTGAATTTATTGGGTCTCAGATCTGACTATCTAATATGTACCTTATGTCCAAACGGTGCCACAGGTACATTTATGCATATGTACTGGGAATGCCCTCCTGTTGTGATTGTTTTGGGAAAATGTTACATCTCAGCTCTCAGACATTTTCTCTTTGACCATACCTGTATCTCCTTCTGTATTGTTATTGAATGATCTCTCTCAATTACCGACCTCTATACAGGTGAAAAGACTCATTTTGGCCGGCCTCACAGCCGCAAAAAAATGTATTGCCTCTCGTTGGTTTCATCCTGACAAACTCTGCCCGAAGGTATGGTTTCTCACCTACCTTGATGTGATCTATTTGGAGATATCCACGGCACGTGTTATAGGGGTTATGGAATCTAATATCGCAATGTGGTTGGCTGCAGTGGCAAAGTTAAAAGAACACATATAAGTTTGGAAATTTTTGTTTTGATTTTTGTTTTTGATTACTGAATAATGTATTGTGAGTGTGACTCACGTTGAGGTCCTTGGGTGAGCGGGGGGGGGGGGGGGGAAGAGAACGAGCGAGTGTCCATGTAGGATGATCACTGTACAGTCTGTCTCAGTTATTGTCTTGACATGTGGTGTTAAGTTATTGTCCTGGGAAGTCTTTTTATGTATTATTATTATTGTATTGTGATATGTTTTGTTTCATGTTGAAAAAAAAAAAAGAAGAAAATAAAAATATTTGATCCAAAAAAAAAAGAACGTTCCACAGTCTGACAGACCTATGGTACAACAATGACGACGGCCGACGGGACCTCACCATACAGTGCACAGGGACGATGCAACACACATTGCATGTTATTAGTGTCAACAGTAGCAACATGCAGCATCTAAATTGGTTCAGCATTACATAATAAGGAACTGACAAAATAAACAGTTCACCTGCTTAGACTTGAAAGTCGCATTGTTGGCATGTATGTTTACATTCCATGATTGTTCTGGATGTAGAGTGAAGTCACGTCTTTTATTGTAATATTGCATTGCATTTTGGGAGTAAAGTATTAATCCACTTTCTGAAAGTAACCAAGATACGTATACTCAATAAAACCAGAAAGACAGTAGACATGCAGCCATTTTACGGGTATTGAAGTGGATTTTAAGTTAAGACTACTGAATCTCCACAGCCTACTGAAAAGACCATCCTCCAGGGGTGTTCAGACATTGTGAGTGTCTCATTCCTCAGGGGGACAGCTGTTAAGCTGCTGTCTTGAGCTAGTCAGTGACAGCTGGGCAACAGGGTAGTGAGGCTTTTGTGCTGTCCAAAAAGCAGTGGTTTTTCGTTTGAAAATGACAATTGCATCCTTGAGACGGTGAACCATATGAGTCTGTTTTTAGGTTTTCAGATTAACAAAGTAATTAACGAGTAATATGTACTGTGTATATTCACAGGTAAAGACTGTAGAGGTTAAAGGGATATTTCACTTTAGTTGAACTTGTCAAGTTTCAGCAGTCTTACCTCTATGTAAAGTCATGTACATGTAAGTTAGGGACAGCAGGCATCTGCTGTTGCACCATTCCTCCCATGTGTCAGGCTCCTCATTCACTTCAATACATTTTGTTCTATTTTATGGATCCCCATTAGTCTACACCCATGGGTGAAAGACTATTCTTCCTGGGATCCTAACACACAACCTACAATTACAGTACATTACATTACAGTAACAAAAAAACAATAAAAACATAAACACCTTAGCCTAAGCACATTCTCAACATCTTCAAAATCTCACAATAAAAACACACAATGGCTCCCACTACAAATACAATACTAACTAAACTAACTAACTAAACTAACAATACTGTAATAAAAATGTCAGTTATACCATTAGCAGGAGAAACTGCTATGTAGCAGGGAAACTGCTGTTTGTCAAAATGCCCTTCAATAACCAACTGCACAACCGGGGTACAAAGAGTAACAACTTTATTAAATAAAAGTACCTGTGATAATCAGATCATATGATACAGGGGACACAGGATCAGGATTAATAATCAAGGGGAATAATCGGGTACCGTAGAGGGCTCCTGTTATACAGTATAAGTAACTCACCCCAATCGGGCTAAGTTCAATGACCTAGTATTTGGCCGTTTAGAGCACACCACCACTCTGGCATGCGATCACCCTCTATATGAGGCACTGCAAATGTGAACACGGTATGTCTAATCACACACGCTAAACACCCTCTTTTTGAGGCACTGCACTTGGAACAATGTATATGCCTAGTCAAACCCGACACGCTAATCACCCTCTGTAAAAGGCACTGCACTTTGAACAATGTATGCCTAATCAAACACGGCACATTAAACACCCTCTCGAAGAAGCACTGTAAATAGACATCAAAAGATCAACCATAACAAATAAGGAATACTCTCCAGGTACTAATTACCCCTCTCTCTCGCTTTCCCATGTCACCCTTCAATCGGTCACATTAAATATCATATCGACCTGAGCTATACAATAGGGGCATATAAAAGAATAGCTAATATGCCAGTTAATTTAAGAGGCACGATATACATACAGACAGTATAAGATACACGATAGGGCTGCAACTAACGATTATTTTGGTAATTGACTAATCTGTCGATACTTTTTTCGATTAGCCGACTAATCTAACGATAATTTTTGTCATTCGATTAGTCGACTAATCTAACGATTATTTTTGTCACACCCTCAATCTCTGCTTCCTGTGGGCATGGCTCCTTCTCCAATGCATGTTTTACCTCACATGCTCAAGTCTGCACACCTGTGAATGTCACCTTGTTGTCAAGTCCCTCTGCCTTAATAGTTAACTTAACATAACATGATGATCCCATAGCAAATTAAAATAATGACTCATGAAACGTTTGAATTTGGATCTTAAGCAACTTTAAATCAAAATGTATTTGAACAATACAACAATCACTCATAACAAGATAAATAAATTAAATACTACAAATTAAAGTGGAAGTGTTTAAATAACAAAACAAAAATATAGCAGACTTCTTAGCTTAACATCCCAGGGAACTAATGGGATAACTGGGGATGTTGTTTGCTCCTGACAAGAGTCTCAAAGTCTGGGGTGATGGTAGACAAAGGAACTCTGAGGTCATGCTCAATGTCCAATATGTTCCTCTGCTTTGTCTTCAGCTGGACCAAAGCTGAGAAGCCACTTTCACAAAGATAGGTAGTGCATTTTTTTTGTAATAAAAAAATAAATAAAAAAAATGTAATAAATTTTTTTGCAACTAATCGGCGCAAAAATTCTGCGTCGACGAGTTTTTATGATCAACGTCGTCGATTATGTCGACTAATCGTTGCAGCCCTAATACACGATATACAATACGGTATATACCCATTACACAGTATACACAATTATAAAATAGGCCATACTAAATACAATAATGACTCAAATACAATATCCTATACTAAGTGCAATGTGTAACAGTGGACTTAACTCGCCCTCGCGGCGCAACCCTCCCGGGTGTCTGCTCTTTGGACGCCGTCCAACTCTCCGGGAAAACGGCTTCATTGACGGTGTGTACACCAGGTGGTAGCTTTCACTCTGGCAGTCAGACTCGGCGTCAGCAAGAACGTCCGAGTGCAGCGTTATGGGAGCTAGATACAGCAGCACCCTCTATTTCCCGGTCCCTCTTATAGCTCCAGGAGGATAGGCCTCCCCTTCTATCACTATACAGAACCTGTGCCCGCTCGCTGTCTTTTCTTCGTCGCCAGTGGTCCTACCTAACCACGATCGACCCCTCCCCCCTGGAATCCTAACAGGGTGCTGGTACCAAATGTAGCGAGGTGCTCCGACCCTGATCCCTGAGTCTCACTGGCTTTTGAATAGTCTCAGCGTCTCCTCCCGACCGCAATCAGTCACACCTGAGTTCAATCATGACCCGATTGAGTCCCTGCTCCTGACGTCATCATTCATTATTCGGGCTCATTTATATCACAATACTAACTAAATAAATCAGTAACTCAACTGTATTTCAGCATTCATAACAGCATCCTTCAACTTTTTCTTAAAAGTAAATGTGTTGCTGATCATCATTATATTCACAGGTATACAATTCCAATTTGCAGCAGCTCTATACATTACGGTTCTCTTAAGTGCATTTGTTCTTGGTAAAGGTAGAGTAAAATGAAGACCCACAGCGTGGCTGGTGACATAGCCATGTCTAGTATTGGTAGGTTGTAGTTCTGACCACAAAGACTTAGGTTTACCAATTTTATAAATATTAAACAAAAATGTTACAAGCAGGCATGCCAGCCTCTGATCCACTCTAAGCCAAGACAGAGCGGCATGCATTGAGTGTGCTGTGTATCTTTGCCATGCATAGAATGTTCGGGAGTAGTTACCATGGATACGTGCTGCCTTGCTGGAAGTGGTAGCTAATTTACTTGTAGAGGTGATGTATCACATTCACACTCAAAATGATTTGGATTGACTTTACACTGGCCATCTGAAAAATCCAAAATGGTTGCATGTGGTTCTTTGTTGTATGGGTTCAATTTGGTATTATTAGGGTCATTTTAGTTTGACATGTAATTTTTCAAGGGTTAACCACTGTCAAGGGTCCAAACATGGGGTCTTGACCCCGAGGATGGGAAAGACTGCTATAATTGTTATGTGGTAGTAGAGACTGTGAAGAGAAAGTGGCTGTAGGCAGTATAGGACACTACACAAGTCCTCTACTGAAGATATTCTTAGTCTGAGCAGTTAATTTAATCAACAAAGCTGGAGAATTGTGTTCTCCCGCATTATTGTCATCTGCAAATGAATGCAATCGTGTAGAAGGACCTCCTTAAATCTAGTGCTCGTGAAGGACTCAAGCATATTGGTTAACATGATTGAGATTTCTAGCAGTGCTTATCGTTTCACAGGGAATAACTCATTCGAAACAAACAAAAAACAACAACAAATTGACTAAAATCTTTATTGACTAAGACCTAAACGACGAATCAGTCAAAATAATCAACAGCCCTGTAATAGTCGACCACTCGGCCCCACGGACAGCTGCTCTACCTATTGGAACTCAAATGAATGGCTTTACAGATGCAGTCATTCAAATTAGGCAATCTGATTTGCATTTTGCTGCATCATTGCATCATCCTGCCTCAAGAAATAGCACAGATAACCAATCTAAACAGTCTTAGAATGTCCTGGGTTTGTGCAGAGCTGTTCAATTTATTCGGCTGCATTTGTATCTGACATTCTGATATTCCTGTCTTCTTGCATCTGTATCACAGCCTAAATTAGTGAGACTCTAATGGGATTCCAAATGGTGTAATGTAATCCGTACATCCTCTAGTTGATTGACTGAGACGAGGGCACTAGAAGACAGATAAATATTAGTTTTCATGACGTTTACATGAGTGATGTCTGTGAACATTGGGGTAGACCTACAGTCTACTCGTGATTTACAATAGGTTGAGAAAGTTCCCAAAAAGGTGAATATAGGCCCTACCCCACATGTATATAGTCAGATGGTGTCCTTGAATGAAACGCTTCAAATAAAACCTGGGACGTGCACTATTACTGTATCTAAACTGTAACTTCACAGTGGTCTAAAATGAAAACTGGTCTTGAAAACAATTTCATCAAACGCCAACGTGGTTCGGCCCGAGAGCCAGACGGTAGGCGTTACTACGGTGTACCCCAGGGGAGAGCTGTGGCAGTGTGGAGTCTACCAAAACCCTTACTGTACACTTCTCCTGAGTGAGTGGGTGCGCGAGCCACTCCCCTGCTCTGGGCTGTGGGGTGTAATGTCTCATTCCATCAGTCTGATGCCGCTGAGGGGTACACTTTTAAAAGCCTCCCCTTAGTTCCGCGCTGCATCCCCAACAGCTGAGTGCAGACGCAGTGTTTTGCATGTCGGAGCAGCCCAATTTGATTCAAATCTGTGAGCCACTCATGAGATATTAATAACTCACCTGTGTGTGTGTGTGCGACAGCGAGTTAGAGAGAGAGAGAGAGAGAGAGAGAGAGAGAGAGAGAGAGAGAGAGAGAGAGAGAGAGAGAGAGAGAGAGAGAGAGAGAGAGAGAGAGAGAGGGAGGGAGGGAGGGAGGGAGGGAGAGAGAGAGAGAGAGAGAGAGAGAGAGAGAGAGAGAGAGAGAGAGAGAGAGAGAGAGAGAGAGAGAGAGAGGCCGCAAGTGCGAGTAGCAAAAACCCACAGCTCCCTCTAGCTTCTTCAAGGTGAACTACTGTGTTTAGTAACTGCTAGACGCTGCAGGAGGTCTGAGAAGGGAAGTGTCTGTGTGTGTGTGTGTGTGTGTGTGTGTGTGTGTGTGTGTGTGTGTGTGTGTGTGTGTGTGTGTGTGTGTGTGTGTGTGTGTGTGTGTGTGTGTGTGTGTGTGTGTGTGTGTGTGTGTGTGTGTGTGTGTGTGTGTGTGTGTGTGTGTGTGTGCTTAAGCAATGTCTACCTATCTACCTCCATATACTACAGTCTGTTCGTTCTGAGTGTTTGTTTACCGCACAGACTCACATTGTTGTCACAAGGATAATTAATAGCTGCTGCAATGCAGTAACGGAGATGCTAAATTAAATGAAACTAGAGGTGGGCATAGATTTTTTTTTATCTAGATTAATCTATCTGCAATCCTGGAGTTAATCTAGATTAATTTAGATTAAAATGGCTCATTTGAAGTCTGCCGAAGGCATTCAAAATGTGTGTGTTCTACCCAAATAATGACCAGAAGTAAGTCCTTATTTTTTCTTTCCTCCTTTCGTTTCTCAGGCCAGGTGGCCCATTACACCATGAGCCCATCTCCCGTTTCCAAAATCCATTACAGACTGTTTGAAAAAGCTGTTTTGCTATGATAATTGGTAATGAAATATCAAAATAATGTTCAATAGGATGTACTTGTGTTTAATTAATTGTTTTATTCAGAACACAAATAATGTTACCGGTACAGTCACTCAGTAGCTATGTGACATGGCTTGACTCAATTAGTCCAATCTCTACTTCTCCTTCTTCCACCAGTCACTCAGGCAGACCAGCTTGTAAACATTGGCTGGTGACAAACTAGCTCTCTTCTTCTGTACAATATGGCCTGATAAAGACAACAGTCTCTGTTACGTGCCAGGCTGTCTGCCACTGTGTCCTGTGTTGCAACAATCAGCTGCTAATTAGGAAGCTGCCTGTCTGGGCTCAAAAGGCCCTCCCCCGCTCCACACACTGACACTCTACTGCTGGAAGACACTGTGGGAGCAGTGTCTCCCTCCCTTCCACCACATTTGACCTTTTGTTTGTGCTAGATATAGTCATAAATATATCCTTTTGGTTTAAACTTGACCGTTGGTGTCTGTGTCCCCTTTATGTTGCTTCCCTCTGAGCCAGGGTCGTAACAGTCTCTCGCATGGGACAGTTGAGTCAGGGGTCCCCAAGTACTTCAGGGCAATGTGGGCCAGCTTACCATAGACAGCAGTGTGGTCTGACCACCACTTCACTGGACACTGATCCACTCCAATAGCCTCCAATCAGCGCGCGCTCTCTGTGGCTGCCACAGCGCCTAGTGAGGGGCTCGCTCCGGAGCTGCAGCTAGAGGCTACTCCAAGCTGGCACTTGGCTCTACCTTGTACCTCTCCACAGCATAGACCACTGCACTTTCGCGTTACATTGAAATCAGCGAGGAGATAGCGGGGGGAGCAAATTAATTAATGTGGATGAGAGCCGTGATGTAAGTGGTTGCAGCTACGGCTGTGGGGGTGCTAGAAACATGATCCAATAGACTTGTATGCGCCTGAGTCTCCTGAACACGGCGCGACCCACTCCAAAACGATCAGAACTAAATCGGCCGAGCTAAAGTCCCTTTTTCAGCACCTACTCCCCATACGCATGCACAGATTGCCAACGGAGTCTGAAAGGCGCGCAAATGAATGTTGAATGTTCCATCAGAGGGGGGAGCTTGTGCCTGCTTTGGTGGCCAGTGTCCTTTCAGTCAAACAGGATAGTGGAAAAATGATCCCACTCAATGGCCAGACACGTCTTATGGCGACATCTACAATTACCTCATTGAGTCTCCAGGTAGATAATGTTTATATTTAAGTGCAGTGGTCTATAGCCGCTCACACTATACCACCACAAGCTCCCCCCTCTGATGGAACATTCAACATTCATGTGCGCGTCGTTCAGACTCCGTTGGCAATCTGTGCATGTGTATTGGGAGTATGAAAAAGGTACTTTAGCTCGGCCGATTTAGTTCTGATCGATTTGGAATTGGTCCCGCCGTGTTCAGGAGACTGAGGCGCATAAAAGTCTATTCGATCATGTCTCTAGCACCCCCACAGCCGTAGCTGCAACCACTTACATCAAGGCTCTCATCCACATTCATTCATTTGCTCGCCCCCGCTATCTCCTCCCCGATTTCAGAATCCCGGAAGTGTTGCGGTGGTCTATTGCGTACTGGTGTGTCGTCATCCGACTCCGACTCTGATCTCATCAGTAGAAGGGCTGTTTTCTTTTTAGCTTGTAACGTATAGCTTAACTTAGTTAGCAGCTAACATTAGTTAAAAAGGTTTTTGACCCCGACGGGCATATAGTAATGGCGAGGATATACAGCATGTTAAAGACGCATTTATTGGACGCGTTGCTCGCAGAGTTTACATAGAACAGCGCGACTCCCAAGAGGAGTTATCACAGGCTGTAGAACGCAGAACTGAAGAGCTGCTTCTTAAACTAAAGTGTGGGTACTGCTCAGCCCCTCCCTACGGCGGTAATTCTTTTTATCTCTTAACATATGATCACATCACTCATTCTTATATATTGTGCTGACTCTTAGTGAAAGCTATGATCAGATCAGTCATTATTATACATTGTGCTCACTGTTAGTGAAAGCTATGATCAGATCAGTCATTATTATACATTGTGGTAACTATTAATGAAACATAGGATCACATCACTCATTCCTATACATTGTGCTGACTATTAGTGAAACATGTGATCAGAATAGTCATTCTTATACATTGTGTGGACTATTAGTGAAACCTATAATAAGATCAGTCATTCTTATACATTGTGCTGACGGGAGCATGTCTATGTTCCCCGGGTCATATGTTCCCCGGTAGCGATTGTCGTATATTTATCTAAATAAAACCTGTAAATTAAACAATAGAAATTATGCACATATATGAAATAGAAAAGAACTAGGTTATTTTCTCTTAGAAAATTAGAGACTCACAGCCATGCCAAATCACCTGTTAGGTTAACCATACATTTGAGTCAACAAGAAGGCTGTTAACTGGCCTCAGTCTAAATGGTGACAGATGGCCAAAAGCTACCTTGAGATGTACGGAGGGGAAACACTGAATACAGGTCAGGGAAGGACAAATGTGGATAGCCTTCAAATAAGCTGAGACCAGCAGAAAAACGTGTTTGTGTAAGGTTTAGAAGAGATTTTATGACTACACAGCCCCACAGTTCAAAGGAAGGGTGATCGTTTCATACAGATGTACTGAGACCACAGGATGAAACCTCTTTCCCCACAACAAAGTGGGATGGAGGGCCCAATACTTAACTTTAAGTCAGGCCTGAAGGCCAGCACCAGAATTCTGTTTACTTTAGCTAAGCAGTCCAAACAGCCCATTATTTCAATCGATATGAGGGTCGCATTCAGGGACACTTGGGTAGATCATTCTAAGAGAAGACTAGTTCCTGTCCCCTCTGTAAGGTCACCTTGTAACGCTGTTTCGCAAGACCCAAATCACTGAGAGGGGAGACCTTCTAGCCAATAGGAAAGCAGGCTCTCTGGGGTGACGGCACTGGATGGCGCAAGGGCGGGGGGGGGTTCTCTCTTCTCTATAAAACCTGCAGGTTGAATGATGGAGGTGAGACAGAGACACGGAGACACCGGGACGGAGAGAGACACTCAGAACACTCACACCAGAAAGGACCTGGAGAGACACACAGAACTGGAGAGCCGAGCCTGAGACACAGCGAGAAGGATCCTGAGAGCATGGAGACACAGAGCCATGGACACAGACAATGACAGAGATCGCCTAGCAGCTGGAGCGCTGAAAACCTCCACCGACAGAGGGAGACTCGCCAAGCCGGCTACGGGAGAGCCGATGACACAGAGAGCCATTGAGACCAGATGGCCGAGCCGAGGTTCATAGCAGACTCCGCCGATACGAAATCAAGCACTCCCTGCCTGATCGGCGAGGAGACCAGGTTGCCTTGACAACCAGACCAGCGAACCACGAGAGAGAAGGCGCGTGTTGGCCTGGAAACCAAGACAACAACCAGAGAACCGCACCGGAAGAAGAAAACTCTGATCACCCTAGCTGATCCGAGCATGGACAACAGCCACATGAAAGAGACGATTAGATTGAATGAAAGAGACGATGTACTTGTTTTAATTCCTAAGCTGTGGTATTAATAAACACCGCAGTTGTTTTTGACCACGTTGTCAGCTCCTCTCTTTACTTGAACCGAACATCTGAGAACTACCTAACCAATGCAGGAGAAGGGTGATATAGAAAACTATACGATCATTGAACTTAGATATAGAGATAAATGAAGAACAGAGAGATACTTCAATTGGTGCGGTGACCCGTGCTGCATTCGACCGGAACCGGTTGGAGACGACTGAGAGCTACTTCTGGAAGATGGACCTCGTCGACGCCTCTACGACGGAAAGAATCGTCACCACTTCGACAGGCCAGTGGGACTAGGTGAGTAGTGATGGCGTTTAAAATTGGTAATGGTCGAAGCAGTCTCGCATTTTGGGGTTGCTATTACTTTGGTTAGAAATAAGTTGTAAATGGACCAGGATAAAGTTGGTGTTGGAGGGGATCGGGGTTCAGGGTTCACAACCTGACTCTGGTCTCAGCCACACGCCGGCGCTGCACTTAGGAAGCGTAGGGGATAGGGGATGTTCGGTTAGGATGAGGATGTAGATCTCTATGTTTAGTTAGCTTAGGAGGATAGGCTAGGGATAGGAAAAATATTTGAGGGGACCGGCGTGGAAGCGGTAGAACGGGGATTGGTCACAGATAGCGGGACGAGAGACTGTGAGTGACGAGGTGGTTCATTAGAGGGTAAGGTAAAGAGTTTAATGAGAGAACCGTGGTGTAGTACAGGGATAGCCTGGTTCCGCGAAGAGAACAGAGAACGGAGTGTAGAGTACTGAGAACCGTGGTGTAGTACAGGGATAGCCTGGTTCCACGAAGAGAACAGAGGACGGAGTGTAGGGTATACTGAGAACAGAGTACAATGGGGATTAATTGGTTGCTTTTTGCCAGACCGTCGAGGCTTCACTCTTAGAATCGGCGCGTAGGACAGGCGAGCTTTGAAAGACGTTTCATGCGGAGCTGTTATATCGTGGCCCGGCATAATCTACTAAGATTGAGAGGATGGGGAGTTAGGATGACGTTGGGAAAGTAACCTTTGGAGTGAAGCACTTTGGAAGTAGATACTGCACATGTGATTAGAACATAGGAGAATATTGTGTGAAAAAAGCGAGGAAATGCGTTTGGAAGGAATGTGTACAAATGAATGGTATGCTTATGAATGGGACATTGTTTTGCTAAGTATATGTGTTTGAATGGATGGATGTTAGGAGCTCTGAGTGAATGCCAAGGTATTTTTTTGTATTATTATAAACACTGGTGGCCAAGACTGCGGCGGAGAAACCGCACCCCTGTCCGGGAGAAGAGAGGCGTTTGTTTAGCTGCCCGCGTTAGCTGAGGGCATCGGGACTAACGTGTGGACGCTGTGTTGCGTTTTCGAGTGAATTGAATGAATGGCAAGTGTGATGGAACCTGGATGATGTGTAATGTTCGTTAAAAATTTTCAGAACGGTGGTATTGAGGTCTATAAGTAATGTAGTAACGATCAAAAGAAACGGAGATTTTGGAGCTGATGACGTCACTGGGAGCGTCGGGGCTGGGGGTGCGTTTGATATACTGTGTATTTCGGTCAGGCGGGGCCAAACGGGCGGGCGTACTAGAATAAGGATAATGATATGTGACGTGCTCTCACAGAATCAGTCGGATGTCGCAATTGCTCATTTACATAGAATACACCTTTTCTGTCAAACCGCGGATTTTTTTCACTTTTTTTTCTTTTCTTTTTTAACATTATTCTAATAAAACAACACCTTGGCTTTCATAATATGTATATATTATTTCTCATTTCGACTGGGAAATATGATTTTGAAGCGTAGCAATGAGAGATGGGGGGAACAATAATAATAATTAAGTCGCAGTTTTACTGAAGCGTCTCCTCCCGTCTCGCCCTGCCAATCTTCTCTGACACATGACACAGCATGGCAACAAGAATAACTATGAATGATAGGCTTGTTTGTTTGTTTGTGTGTCTCTTGATTGTCCAATCAATGAGTGTTGCTATACAAGTCGCGCGAAGGAGGACTTCTGTCAGAGCTCACGGTCAAGTCAACGTTATGCTTATGCTGGCCCAGCCAACACGTTAACGCTGGTATCGATCGGTCTACACTCTACATCTGTATTATCTGTTTTCTTTTTAGATTTGTATTCTATTTTAGTTAATAATGGCATCCCGCGATCCGGACCGGGGTGAAGAAGATGTAATCGCTCGGCTGTTAAACAGCAATGCGGTGCTGTCTGCAGAGTCTGGTGATAGATGGCGCCAGCTTATTAGTGATTATTTTTTTGCACCGGGACCTGATCATATTGATATTAATAAATCAGACTCGGACTCGGACTCATCCAGTGACACTGAGACCTCAGATTCAGACTCTGTGGGACCGCTGCAGCTCTCGGTCTCGGATAGTGATGAAGAAGAGACGAGCGAGATGGAGCGAGATGAAGAACCTCTTTTTTTAATAGACCCGACAGCTGGAGTGCTTCAAAGACTACAGGGCGAATACGCAAGTGTTGAGGTTGGATGCAATCTCGAAAAGGCTCGTTTATTTGCTTGTACCTGCAAGCTTAACAAAGGGCAAGCCTGCTGTACGCGGTTTACTCCTGAAGATATGGTGAAAATGCGCGACCAGATTCAAGAGCTGACTGCTGGTAAGAACTTATCCACTTTGCGAGAGAGAGAGAGAGAGAGAGAGAGAGAGAGAGAGAGAGAGAGAGAGAGAGAGAGAGAGAGAGAGAGAGAGAGAGAGTCTATCTCTCTCTCTGTATCTGTGTGTGTCTCTCTCTCTGTATCTATCTCTCTCTGGTGTATACCAGCTTGTTGCTGCAGGGTTTGAATAGTTACTAGGTGAAAGAAATAACATGTGAAGATGTCAAATTATTCTATTTGCTCTGTGTGTGTGTGTGTGTGTGTGTGTGTGTGCAAGAAACAGAGCGAGTGAGTGAGAGAACTTGATCAACTTCAGAACTGTAGACTGTGATAATGCTGCACATACATTGTGTGTGTGATGTACATGTATGTTTTTAACTGATGGCAGTGAATAACGGTAATTTTGGTGTCATGTCCCAGGTGAAAAACACATGTTCCTGTTAGGAAAGATTAGCAGCACCATGAACCTCTCCAAAGACACTTTATGTTCCAAAAGGAAAGATCAGAAGGAGAGGACGCATCAGAGGACGTCTTATTTCATAGATGGCCAACAAATATGCAGAGAAACATTCAAGTTTCTTCATGTGTAAGTATTATTTTTGTATTAAAGACATTACCCGGTACTGGGTCCAACTTTAAAAGCATGCTGTAACATTGCCCAACAATACATTTTCTGAAAGCTACAAGTGTTTTGTTTTAGAATATAATCACCAATGATTACTTACTCTTGTGACAATGATAAATAAATGCATTATATTCTATTTACAAAAGTTAAAAACTAGTCTAATGTCATTCATAGATTTCCTTAACGATCATAACAAACTCCCCTCTGCATCCTATACAGTTCATTGCTTTGTGTTTGCACAATAAATAGATTGTTATTTCTCACGTTCTTATTTGGCTTAATGTCCATGTTTATGTGTTTCAGAATTTCACAAGACAAGCTCACGGCAACCATCAAATTTTACAAGGAGTATGGTGTGGCTCCCAGGATAAAGAGGGGTGGGGGTCGCTTGGCCAACAAGAAGGTGCTTCTATATGAAGACATCACGAGGATCGTGAGATTCATCAGCAACTTTGCAGATGACTGTGCCATGTCACTCCCAGGACGCATTCCCGGCTTCAAGAGGGCAGACGTCCGTGTGCTTCCAACAACGGAGACTAAGTCCTCTGTGTGGCGGAAGTACAAGGCGTCAATGCATGAAACTGGTGTGTATGTCTTAATATTTTCTTTGTCTTAAGATACTTGTTATTATGACTGCAGACATACAAACAGGTGACACATTTTTTTTTATTATTAAAGGAAACACCAGAAATGTTACATTTAACACACACATAAATTATACATACTCATCTATCAATATTTTATGAATGTATATTTTTTGTGTTGATAAAAATGATTCAAAATGAAAATAAATGCTTTCATTGCATTTGATTGATTAATTAGTGTTATTTGACAATAATAATGATTAATGGCTCATTATAAATTAGGCCCTTGATTTGCTTAAGTGGACTACTGCTACTACGAACCTGTCTTATTTTATCACTGTGTGTTCACTGTTCAGGTTATCGTGCTGCTGGCAACAGCACTTTCCGGAAGATGTGGTGCCAACTTCTGCCATACATTGTAATTGGCAAACCAATGACGGACCTCTGCTGGCAGTGTCAAAAACACAACGTGGCCATATATCGGAGCTCCAACCTGCCCGAATGTGTGAAGTCTGCCAAACTTCAGAAGCAGGAGGAACACCTACGCCTGGTGGGAAAGGAGCGGGACATCTTACGGGGGATGACCGACAGATGCAAGGTGGTGGTAGAGGATCTCTCTGCTAAGCTTGGCCCTAACCCACCATGCAGTAGAGATGTAACTGTACATTACAGTTTTGACTTTGCACAGCAGGTTAGTTTAATTACTGTAATTGAATTATCACCCATTTGTAATTTACAATATTCTTTCATTCAGCTGATACATTTCTTCATTTAATGTTGCAGGTCCACTACCCCAGTGACCCTCTTCAGCCTGGCCCAGTATATTTTCTTGTGCCAAGAAAGTGTGGAGTATTTGGTGTTTGTTGCGAGGGAGTACCCCAGCAGGTAAACTACCTGATCGACGAGGCCCACTGCAGCAGCAAAGGGTCTAATGCAGTGATCAGCTACCTCCACCATTTTTTTGCACACTATGGCCTTGGGGAGAGGCATCTGCAGCTGCACTGCGACAATTGTTCCGGGCAGAACAAGAACAGATACATGCTCTGGTACTGTGCTTGGCGCTGCATGGTGGGCCTGCATGACACCATCTCACTGAACTTCCTCTTGGTGGGTCACACCAAGTTTGCCCCTGACTGGTGCTTTGGGCTTTTCAAGCAGAAGTTCCGCCGCACACCTGTCTCCTGCCTTGAAGACATCTGCTGGGCAGTGAGACAAAGCACAGTCAGCGGTGTGAACATCCCGCAGCTGGTTGGGTTGGAGTCTGGGGAGGGTTTGGTGCCATCGTATGACTGGCAAACCTTCCTATCCCCCAGTTACCGCCCACTACCCGGAATCAAGCGGTTTCACCACCTCCGCTTCACACACCAAAAGCCTGGGGTCGTCCTGGCCAAGGAGTTCCAACACTCACCAGAGCAAGAGTTTGAGCTACTGCGCCCTGATGCAATGGTGAGGCAGGAAGATCCATGTCAGCAGGAGAGGCCAGGACTGGATGCCAAAAGGCAATGGTACCTCTTCGACAAGATAAGAGACTATTGCACTGAGGAGACCAAGGACATTACATGTCCCCGACCTTCTGTCCCTCGGTCAGGTGTGTGTGAGTGAGTGAGTGTAGTGTATGCATTTGTAATGGTGTGAAGAATGATGTTCAGCTACAGTATGTTAGCAATACCGTTTTAGTATTGTTAAATTGTGAATAATTTGGGTCAAGCAGCCATTGTAAATAAAAGTCCTTTTATTTAATGTACAAGTGCACCACCTACAGGTATGAAAAAGTCAAGGCTTTTGTGGTGCGATTCATAATACCGGTGCATTATGGTTAACCTACAGCAGAAAGATGTCTTCAACTGTGAGTAAGATGCTCTGCTCCTCGCTCCGTATAGAAAAACTGTTAATACTATAATTTAAGTGATCACATGGAAAAGTCATCAGTATAATTTTATGACTCACTGTAACTTATGTAGACCACAATTAGTTCGCTGATAATTTGTGTAAATACCTTTATTACTGACTGAGAGGTGACGGAAGTGCACGCTGCTTTTATGCACATGTTGCTAGTTGCTAATGTGCATTTTTCTGTTCTGTAGCTTGATGCAAGCTGGAGCGAGCGACCGACTGTATTGTTTGACCTGCTGGTTGTGTGTGTCCCATTCACGGGTACAGTTATGTGAAATGTTTAGGTTAGTTTAGCTTATAGTTTTGTTAACGTGACTGCTGTTACTTTTTGTAAACTGAGGGTGGCAGCATAACGTCATTGATATCCTTGATGCCATGTTGAAAAATAGCATGGTGTTTGTTGTCTCGGGCCAAGGCGTTGAAAATTACTTGTATGATCTAACGTTAAGTGTGTGTTCTCAGATTTCATCCTATGTACGTGTTTTCCCCATTGAGGGTCCCTGCAGGATATTACTTTGAGATCTACTTGCATGTCCCAGACATTCTGTCCCTCGGGCCAGGTGTGTGAGTTAAAAAAAAAAAAAAAAAAAAAAAAAAAAAATTATTAATTAAATAAATTTATTCTAATTAATTAACTGAAAACTTTGAAGGCTTTTTTCTCCACAATAAGGTTTTGCTAACATCCGATATGTAGTAACTAACTATTGTAATAACTTGCTTTATATTTGGAGTAGAAAGGTGGTATTGGTATCATTGGAAAGCTAACATTCTCCTCTTTCCATTGGTGTATACATCTCAAAATGTGTTTTCGGGTCAATGTGACTGATTTTGTAAGAGCAAGTCACATATATGTTCTGTGAACGGGGGCTAAATAGGATTAAAGTTGTGTTACGGGGTATAGCTGGGGTTGTGTAAACGTCGCGATGTGTTGTGCCGCTCGGATCAACAGGAGACTGGGCCGTTTAGGGGGAGTGATGTTGGAATCTAAGCTAAGCTAGTAGGAGCTAGCGGTACTGAGCTAACGAAGCTAAGATGCTAAGCTACCTGTGCTAACAATATAGCATGATTGAACTCTCGGGGAATCTCGCGTGTTGCTACTCTTTGGTGGCTGGCGCGGGATCTTAGAGAGGCGGAGGACAGGGACGTCCGGTGTAGAGGATTCTGGGAATTGTAGTTTTGTGGTTGAGGTCGAACGTCAAGTTGTCGTCTTGGTATGGTACGGCGTGATGACGCACTTGCGGGGGAGGCGTGGGCGCCTCCTGCAGGACGTGGTGAGAACTGTGGTGCAATAGGGGTGATGAGCGTACGTTCCAGTGGAGGGCAGTGTTGCCTTTTTGATTGTTGCACCACTCCACACATGTGAACGGGGGGCAGTAGAGAAGAGTTTGTGATTATTATAGGTTTTGAGTAGCGACCATTTGTGGGGATTTGTAAATTCTTTATATTCGGTTTTTTTCAGTTGTTGATGATGGATGTGTATACTTGTTTGATTATAAATCTGTATTTGTTATGGGCCAAGTGTAATGGCGCTGGTGGGATTTTGCGTGAACCCCCCCCCCTTTTTTTTCCTCTGTCTCTTCCTCCCTCGTTCACACTCTCTCCCTCCCTCCCTCCCTCCCTCCCTCTCTCCCTCCTTCCCTCCCTCCTTCCCTCCTTCCCTCCCTCCCTCCCTCCCTCCCTCCCTCCCTCCCTCCTCCCCCCCCCCGCCCCCCTCCGCTCCATCCCTATCTCCCAGCTTGACTTTGTGAGATGACGGGTGCGCAAAGGGAGTTTTGTATAGGATGGATTGTCTTTATGGTGGGCTTGGAGTGTTGGTTATATTAATATAGTGTTACTTGCTAAAATAGGATTACATAAGGATAGATAGAATATTCATGGTCATTCTTTTGGTCTGATTGAAGTTAAGGTTGATTTAAGTTAAAGTTGGCAGCAGATGATGGTGATGTGTTTGGAGTCCTGTGGGTAAACGGGACCAGGCGATACGGGGTATTCTGCTGATTGAGTGTAGACGGTTTTGGTAATAGTTAATGTTGCATTGTGTGCCCCCCCCCCCCTTCCTCCCCTTAGTCCCTGGATCCCTGTATCCCTCCCTCCTTTTTCTTTTCCCTCCGCCCCCCTCTGTCTCTCCTTGTATTTCTCCCTGTGGTTCTCCATCCCTAGGTTGCGGCGTATGTTGTGGGTTGTGGGTTTGTAGGTTTGTTTGGACTGCATTGTTATTGTGTATGTGAGGTAGGTACCGGATGGGCGCTGGCCTGTCTAGGTGCAGGTGGTGGTAGGTTGAGTTGTGATATTCCTTGGTAGGAAGTTTGGGGTGTTTCCGTTCAGGTTCGAAACTGAAGGGAGGACGCTTTGGGCTGTAGGTTGACGGTTCTTTGTGTATTCAAGGGTCTGAGGAATATTGCGGTGGCATAGTGCGAGTGTCCATGAATTTATTAACATGCCAGCTGTACTATGTGTCGGTCGGGGTTTTGGTGATCTAAGTTGCTAAAAGTTTATTGTTTTCCCTGATTGGTGGTTGGTAGCAGTAACAACACTAATTGATTTTTATTAAGTGTTGTGAGGGGGTAATGGTTGTGTGTAAGGATGAATGAAATTGATGTTGTATGAGGAGTGTGTGAAGCAAAAGCGAATAATACATTTAGTCGAGACGCTAATTGGGCAGTTAAAGTAAGAAATAAGGTTAGGATGAACAGATTCATCAAGCAAAGAGAGATTGGAACGGATGAAAGACCAGGTTTACCAGGATTATTAGACAAATTGATAGGCATGGGACTAATGATTATGTTTCCCAGAAAATCAGGTGGAGAGAACACACAGGGGATTGGAAACCTCCAGTGTTCCTGTTGAAGGAACGGACACAAGATAAGCTGTATCGTTATTATTCAAACAGATCACACTGTGTCTCTCTAAATATTTTAGTATAGTGTTGCCCGACATTTCCAATGCATAACGAATAGTGGAAATAATAGGGAAATGCCACTGTATTAAGTCTGGATGTTTTTGCTTTCTTTCTGTACAGGTGCTCGGCCGGGCAGGAGCTCTAACGATTTCCATAACCATCTAGGGAAACGGCTGTAATGAGCCTTGGTATAAGTATGAATGATAAGCCAGTTATCAATCCTTGTCTGCACAGTAAAAATTTGACAGTGTGAGTGTTTTAACTTAAGTAAGTAGAAATAGTGAAAGACAGAGAAACTTGTTTTTTCAAACGGTGTTGCAGGAGTGTTTGAAAGGGTGGAGTGAATGACAGTAACATAGGAAGTTCACCTTAGTGGAACATTGATAGGAACAACTGAAGCGTTAAATGTAATAACAATAGAATAACAACAACAACAATATGGAGAAGGGCCTTAGTGATCAGGCCAGTGGGGGGAGAAGGCCGAGAGCCTCTGCAGACATTTCCCAGATAGACTTTACCAGTGATAATGATCTGATTGATTGGGACTTCTCTCATGTGACCAGTACGACAGAAGGACTTGAAATGTTGACTTTGGTTCCAATACAGGGGAGTGAACCAGTGACAACGGTGTTACTCCAACCAGAACCGATTCAAGCTGGAGTGTCCATTGCAGGCGACTGCGGTTTAACCAAGGGGCAGAAAAAGAGACTGAGGTTACAGCAGTCCCACGAAGTCCACTCTGGCCGGAGGGCTGGAACTGAGACCGACAGCAGGTATGGAATACTACACGAACAGTTTCTACAGCCCACCCGTTTCCCATGTCCACCCTGCCCTCAGCACCAAAGCCAAGATGAGAGGCGGAGCCCAGCGATGGGAAGTCAAACCGCCAGTGCTGAGATGGGGGAAGAGGCAGCATACTATAGACAACAGAGAGCGTTTGTGACAGCGTTCGAACAACACGAGGCAGTTCATCGAGATCTGATGAAGACACAGCTGGAGATCGGTCAAGCCGCACACGAGACTCAGAGATTGGAACGAGAACTGGCAAGAAAGGCTGCGCTACTAGAAGCGACAGCTGTTGAGATCATGCTTCGGGCGTCTGACCTAGGCCGCCGGGATCAAAGAGTGCCCTGTGCCCCGTTGCCCGGACAGGGAACTGGGCCGCGACAGGGTGAACAGAACCGCAGGAGGGGTGAGTTTCTAGGCCCCTCCCAACAGGAGAGGGCCCGAGGAGAGGCAGCAGAAAAGGACAGGTATGCCCCTCTCTCCTCCAGGCAACAGGACATGCGACCAGAGGACAGGAGAGGGGTGGACCTGGCGAGGACTGTGGGAGGCCAGCCGAGAGACTGTGGGAGTCGTGGTAAACTGGAACCCCTGGGATGGCCGGCGTCGGCTGTGTGCTGGGATTGTGGGGAGGTTGGCCATTTCGCTCGGTCATGTGACAAAGGGTGGAGGGCTCAGCAAAAGTCCAGTAGAAGGCGAGAGTCCATCAGAAAACAGAGTTGCTGGAAATGTGGAGAGTTGGGACATTTTCAGAGGGGGTGTAAATAGGGGGTGTCTGCATAGGTCATAGGTTGATTAAGAGCGAAGCGGAAATGCACAAACAAAGCCTTTTGGGTGCTCGAGTAAATAGAGTTATTGATAAATTAAAATGGAAAATGAGACTGATTAGAATAAGGATAGAGACGAGGATACATAGATAAGGTTTGATTAAGTGTGCAAGTTACTAAAATGGTTTGGAAGACTAACCAGGGTAAGTTGGGGCTATAGAGGGATGACGTAACTGAATTGCATGGGCTAATCAAACTAACAAGATTGATGGTTTTAGACAGGAACAATGGAACATTTAATATTGGACAGAGTTAAAAACAAAGGAATATTTATAGTGGTGATTGCATCCTTGATCAAAGGGTGGTCCAGTAGACTTAAAAAAAAAAAAAAAAAAAACGCACATTATTATTTCATTACTTATTTTATTTCTTTTTGAATTTTTTATTTTGCTGTCTTAGTTTTTGCGGGGGTATTTATGCCTCTAGATGATAGTTAAGTTCTGTTGGATGGGTGTGTAGCATGTAGGCACTCACAATTTTTTTGTTTATTTACAATTCTTTTTTAGGAACTGGCTGGCTGGGAGGGATCTCTCGCCGGTCAGGGATAGCAGGTGGTGGTGACACAGTGAGACTGGTAGGAGGTCTGATATAATGAGCTGGAAACTGGGAATGGACGGGAGCTGGTTCATGGTTTGTTTTCCGCTCATTAAGAGTCCAGATGTAGAATCTGGGCGGTTGTGTCACTTTTTGGGTTATGGTAAGGGTTGGGGAAACATATTTCTCTGTCTATAGAAAGCTCTGTAGGTTTTTGGTCGCAAATTGGCCGAAATAGTGTTCATGTAGGGTGCAGACATGTGAATTTGATGATTGACTTATGGAAGACTCTGCACCGGCTTGTTGAAAGCTGGCGGAGTGTGTGTGATGTGTGTTTAAAGGGACTGTGGTTTGTTGACCATGCACATAGGTTCTGTTGGTGATTGGCCTCGTCTAGAGCTGACTGTCCGGACCGAGGGGCTGTCGGGAAACAAGGTATTTGATAGTGAAATAATGGATATTCCACTTTCAAGGGTGGAGGTAGTTGTGTTGATCTTGAGATATTGAATCTAGTAAAACAGTACAGCACAAAAAGAAATGAGACAAAGGTGATTTGATTGAATGCTAACGTAAGAAGCTGTGAAATACATAGATAAAGGATTTGGAGAAAAATGTATTGTCAAAATGCAGAACAGTAAAGATGTATCTGCGAAAATAAAAGTTTCCAATCTATTGTGTGTTTTGTAAATAATAATCCAAAATGCAAAAAGGACAGAGGGAAAATCGTTTCCTTCTGTGGAAAAATCGGAGCAGTACCAGGGATCTGCATACAACGAAGAAGAGGCGGTGATTAGCACAAAATACAACAAGAAGAAAACGGTCAAAAACAAGTTAGCAGTAAAGGCCTCAGGAGGTTGAAATAGGGATAACTGACAGGGAGGTAATTGAGGCCTCAGTGGTCTTTTCAAGGAGAAGAAAATTTATGTTGCTTGTTTGAATTTCCCTCAAATGTTTAGAACTGTTAGTCTTATATTGGTGTGAGGTAAATCTTTTCTTGCAGAGTCCATTACACAAAATAGACATTTAAGCTAATTACATGGATAAAGTAGTCTAAACAAAAAAGCTATTATTGAAAGAGTGTTTCTTGTAAAAACAGGAACAGCTTTCTTAGACTGGATGTTGTATTTATAACTGATAATGTGTATAACTGTGAAAGGAGGAAAAGGTAGGTGAAATGATGATTTGTAACTGTACAGATGGAAAGGGGTTTGGTTGTTCGATTTGTGTAAATTTTGGATTTTTTGAATTTTTTGAAAATATTAGCAAAAATGATAATTATGGTTTAACATGTTTAATTTAGAACATATTGGTGCTATATAGTGGGTTATGAAACCCACTAAGGGTGGATTGTCGTATATTTATCTAAATAAAACCTGTAAATTAAACAATAGAAATTATGCACATATATGAAATAGAAAAGAACTAGGTTATTTTCTCATAGAAAATTAGAGACTCACAGCCATGCCAAATCACCTGTTAGGTTAACCATACATTTGAGTCAACAAGAAGGCTGTTAACTGGCCTCAGTCTAAATGGTGACAGATGGCCAAAAGCTACCTTGAGATGTACGGAGGGGAAACACTGAATACAGGTCAGGGAAGGACAAATGTGGATAGCCTTCAAATAAGCTGAGACCAGCAGAAAAACGTGTTTGTGTAAGGTTTAGAAGAGATTTTATGACTACACAGCCCCACAGTTCAAAGGAAGGGTGATCGTTTCATACAGATGTACTGAGACCACAGGATGAAACCTCTTTCCCCACAACAAAGTGGGATGGAGGGCCCAATACTTAACTTTAAGTCAGGCCTGAAGGCCAGCACCAGAATTCTGTTTACTTTAGCTAAGCAGTCCAAACAGCCCATTATTTCAATCGATATGAGGGTCGCATTCAGGGACACTTGGGTAGATCATTCTAAGAGAAGACTAGTTCCTGTCCCCTCTGTAAGGTCACCTTGTAACGCTGTTTCGCAAGACCCAAATCACTGAGAGGGGAGACCTTCTAGCCAATAGGAAAGCAGGCTCTCTGGGGTGACGGCACTGGATGGCGCAAGGGCGGGGGGGGGGTTCTCTCTTCTCTATAAAACCTGCAGGTTGAATGATGGAGGTGAGACAGAGACACGGAGACACCGGGACGGAGAGAGACACTCAGAACACTCACACCAGAAAGGACCTGGAGAGACACACAGAACTGGAGAGCCGAGCCTGAGACACAGCGAGAAGGATCCTGAGAGCATGGAGACACAGAGCCATGGACACAGACAATGACAGAGATCGCCTAGCAGCTGGATCGCTGAAAACCTCCACCGACAGAGGGAGACTCGCCAAGCCGGCTACGGGAGAGCCGATGACACAGAGAGCCATTGAGACCAGATGGCCGAGCCGAGGTTCATAGCAGACTCCGCCGATACGAAATCAAGCACTCCCTGCCTGATCGGCGAGGAGACCAGGTTGCCTTGACAACCAGACCAGCGAACCACGAGAGAGAAGGCGCGTGTTGGCCTGGAAACCAAGACAACAACCAGAGAACCGCACCGGAAGAAGAAAACTCTGATCACCCTAGCTGATCCGAGCATGGACAACAGCCACATGAAAGAGACGATTAGATTGAATGAAAGAGACGATGTACTTGTTTTAATTCCTAAGCTGTGGTATTAATAAACACCGCAGTTGTTTTTGACCACGTTGTCAGCTCCTCTCTTTACTTGAACCGAACATCTGAGAACTACCTAACCAATGCAGGAGAAGGGTGATATAGAAAACTATACGATCATTGAACTTAGATATAGAGATAAATGAAGAACAGAGAGATACTTCACGATAAAAAAGGTCCTATGTTCCCCGGGTCCTATGTTCTCCACTCCCGTTGCGGCTCCTGAAAAAGCAACCAAGTTGTGTGAGGGCCGACCATGTCAGCTTGCTTAATTTCTCTGTCATTACGGTAGTGTTCTCAAACGTACACTTGCATAGATGGTGCAACATGTGTAATTGTGTATGTGTGTGTGTGTGTGTGTTAGGGTGACCACACGTCCCGATTTGGACAGTCCCGTTCTTTAGCCCTCTGTCCCACATGCCGAAACAGAAGAAAAATTTCCCTTATTTCAATAAACTATTTTAATATATTAATCATTATTGCTTTTGTCCTCTCATTAATCTCCAGTCACTAGAGTATTTTTAAAGTGTTATTGATTGTATGGTGTACCACAGTTTCATATTAATGTACCGTTTCATATTAATGTACTTATATACAGGCATTTATATACAGGTAAGGTAAACAAAGTGGAGGAGTTCGGAGAGATATTGGCACAATGCGAGGTCAACTAATTTATTAGTTACACTATACAATCTATAAAATACACACACATAGTTTAGTTGGTGATAACGTTTTTGTTTTATTTGCTTTAATGGAGTTGCACTGCGTGTTACGTGGATACGTGAATATAGCTAGGCCGGGGGCCTGTATCAGTTCCGCAACCGTTTCCATTTCCGGGGTAGGCCTGATTGGCCGCGACAGGCACGTGACCCACCGCGGCCACGCCCCGCGGCAGCCCCAGGACGCGGCAACGCGAGGCTGCTGTGTTTCACCGCCGCTTTCCGCCTTCAACGCCGCAGCAGCAAATTGTCATCACTTTCCCCACTGAGTTACCATACGCTATACAATATACTATGCAATGTACTAATATACAATACGGCTCACTTTTCCCACTTCAATGACAGAGTCGCTGTTTAATAATATTGTCGCGGCGGAGCTCCGTCGCGGCAGCATTATGTAGCAGTAATCCCCCCTTTTTTACCATCGACAACTAGCTCAACTGGCAGCGCTGCCTTGCTGTGGATCCTGCGGTCCGTTGGTGACAAGTTCTACCGCTCGTGAAAGATCACCTGATTCACAGCACTCGCCCTCTCTCTCTCTCTCTCTCTCTCTCTCTCTCTCTCTCTCTCTCTCTCTCTCTCTCTCTCTCTCTCTCTCTCTCTCTCTCTCTCTCTCTCTCTCTCTCTCTCTCTCTCTCTCTCTCTCTCTCTCTCTCGCTGCAAAAGATAAAAAAGATAAATTAGAAATCAAACGTGGCTGCTGACCCCAGAACTGTGCCGAAGTAGCTGCTGCCGCTAACCCAATAATACCGACCTTCTGGGGAAGTAGGGTGTGGTGTGACAGCAAGCAATGTCTGTTGGAAAAATGCCAAAAACTGTGGTTCCAGCCACTCTTCTCGATAGTACAGCAAGGTTAATCCACCTAGCAAAGGAAAACCCAATCAGTGGCATGTTTGTTCACAGCTTAACATTCTGATATACATGTGGGGCCAAACAAAGAGTGTCACTCGGCTTGGGGGAAGATGATAGGAGTATAGGACGCCAGCCGAGCCACTCTCTCCGCAGTAACGATGTTGATGTCAGGGCTGTTGTTGATCTACGTAGTACAGTAGATACCAGATGAAATGGACAGCACACTTGTGCC
Source organism: Notolepis coatsorum (assembly GCF_963971535.1). Classification (NCBI taxonomy): domain Eukaryota; kingdom Metazoa; phylum Chordata; class Actinopteri; order Aulopiformes; family Paralepididae; genus Notolepis; species Notolepis coatsorum. Next base: position 34,799,226 of record NC_140170.1, on the reverse strand, counting down.
AATTGTGTGAAAGGGCTACTGACAGGTAATAACTAATCCAGTGGGGGAGTGGTTAGGTGGACTTAAGAGCTATTGTTTACACCTAGTACCTGACTGGCAAGGTTCCTGATGAACAGTACATCAGGGGGACCCTGATGTAAACAAGACGAAAGTCTTTCTCTGGTCTGCATCCCCTTAACAATTGTGTGTATTGAGCTGTACTGTATTGTACCCATTCTGCAATCTGTTAAAGTTTTCAATCAATCAATCAATCAATCAATCAATCAAGATATGCATATTTTAATCTAGTTAAACCTCAAGTCTCAAAGCAGAGACAATCTGAGAAAAGACCATTTTAAAGATTGTCTGCATTTTCAACACCTTTGATTGATTGATTGATTGATTGATTGAAGACTTTATTAACAGATTGCAGAATGGGTACAATACAGTACAGCTCAATACACACAATTGTTAAGGGGATGCAGACCAGAGAAAGACTTTCGTCTTGTTTACATCAGGGTCCCCCATTTTCAATTAATCATAACATATATGACATACATGACATACAGATAGACAGTACTGTTACATCTAGACATTTATGACATACCAGATCTACAAATAGTACTGTTTATGAGTACAAAAAGAGTATAAAAAGAGAGTATATATATTTGAGGGGGAAGAAACTGTACATTGTTCTTGCTGTGCCCCAGGACAGTTGAGTCAGCATTTGTTAGCATGCATCACTCTCCTAAAGCTATAAAGCAGGGAGAGAACCCTCTCTGAACCCTTCAAACAGGGATGTCAAATCTGGGGCTGCTCCATTCTCATAAGTTTCCTCGTAAATAACCTTGTAGGAAGTTCATAAGAGAAAACCTACGATAGTCCCCCCGGAGTCATCAAGGCGTGGAGAGGTGCTCTTTTTTTCTGGATAAAATGTTTTATTTTCAATTTTTCAATGAAACAAAACACAACATAATACAGTAACAACAATAATACACAATACCTCACAGGACAGTACTTCAACAATAATAATCATAATAACGGGAGAGGTGAATAGGCAAATATAATTTCTTTTGGTTGACTCTGAGATTTTGTTATATTTTGCTTCCGAAACATGTCTTCTATGAAACTAGTGACAATAAAACGTCAATAACACCCACTTAGTTGTTTATTTGACTTCATTTTGCCTGATTGCATCCATAAATGTGCACATATTTAATGGGGAAGTGCCTCATTTGCATATATAAACATAAAATTCAGAAAACTTGCAATATATTTTTTCTTAGTTTATATGTACATAACAAACTGGGAAAGTTTCATAGTGATATCTATTCAAATATTTGTTTCCCTATTAGGTGGTACTACACTGTTACTACACTGTTTGTAGCCTGTGTGTAGTTCTGTTCAGTTCAATAACATAATTATTATTATTCAGTTATCAGGCATGTGTTTAGGTTGTCTATTACTAATGGTTTGATTAGGTATTGTGTTTGTAAATAGCTGATTCAAAAAAAAATTATGACATTTTACAATACATAACTTTAAAGGCGTTTTCCCAAATTTTTTACTTTTTATGCGTTTTTTTTACACACTTGGGTATAAATCTACCATTCCATAGCACCTACACACACCATACTTTCCACATATCCTCCTATATATACCCTGCATCTTTCTACAGAGGGGTTTGTTGATATATCATTCATAGCCTGATTTATAGTACATTTAGACCAAAAAACATGGCACACATTTTTTTTTATGACTGTAGACAGCATTTCCTGATTTATGGGAAGATAAAAAGACATATCCACAATCCCCCTTGTACAAAGTTCACTGTGTTATGTGTCAACATAATGAAACAATTAAAAAAATCTGGCATCATCCAATGTTGGTATTTATACCCAAACGTCATATGAAAATGTGTGCATATTTAATGAGGTAATGCATATTTTGCATATATAAACATAAGATCTCAGAAAACTTGCAATAAATTTTTTCTAAGTTGTTATGTAGCCTACATAACAAACTGGGAAAGTTTATTAGTGATATCTATTCGAAAATGTTTTTGCCTATTCACCTGGGGTGTCTCACCTTAAGTTGCCAAAATAATTGCAGCTGCAAACTCCTTGAATGAAGTATGTCACTAATTCTTAAACTGGAACCGTGTTCTCGTGCACCTGAATTTGCATACAGACACGCACCGCCAGCTCCTTATAAGGCGAAGGACCGTGTGTGACAAACGGAAGCGAGAGGCTCAACATTGCATCTGTGCTGTGCTGACCTGACCCCCGTATTCAACAGGTAGTGCGGAAGCGATTTGTGACTGATCAAAATTAAACAAGATTCAAATGTATTGTCCTCATACCTGTACAATACAACGAAAATAAGTTTGTCATTACTGTCAATCCAGCGCCCGGCTCCAGGCCTAGAGCGGTTATTGCCCGCCTGCACCACTATCGAATAAAAGAGAGGATTATCTGGGAGGCACGGAAGAGGAGAGGAACGCTGGTATACAGAGGGAAACCAGTCCTAATCTTTGAAGACTACTGCCCCGAAGTTGTGGAACAGCGCTCCCGCTACAAAGACGTCATGGCCCCCCTCTACAAGCTAGGACTCAAGCCGTCTCTACAGTTCCCTGCGAGACTTATCATCACAATCAAGGACGGGGCGAGAAAACACCTTTCATCGCCTGAGGACGCCGTGGACTTCTTGAAGACCCGGCGTAAGGGGCCTCGACACCGGCCTCACCAGCACCAGACGCGGTAGTAGTAGCTTGATTTTGGGCCGTTAGCACCTCGCTATGGCCAAACGCGCCGAACGAATGACAAGGCAGCAAAATACTCTGTGTGATCCATAGGAAACAACGGACCTGTCAGCAGAGTATCGCCCTCTTCCGGCCTGGTGGACGTACTGCACACGTTTATCACGCAGTACACAGGTTATTTACCCCCCCCCCCCACCCTTTTCTCTTGCTATGGTTACTGTTTTAGGTTTCTTATTTAAACCTAGCCATGTTCTTATACGGTTTAATGTGAACTTTTCCATTTACTATACGTTTTGAGGCTTTTTCTTTTTCTTTTTTTTTTGTTTGTGTTTGGGAGTGTGGCAAGCAGCCACTGAGAGAGAAATCCACTTATGGTAGGTTTGAGGGTTTTAGGCCCTATGGTGAGTTCCTGTGTTGTTGGGGAAAGGCCCACCGGCCCTGCACCTATGTTTTTAATGTCATTAATATTTGTTTTATGTATGGCTCAAAGTACGTGTGCATAGTGTTTAAGATAAGTGAATTCTGCATGCCCACAGGCCTGTCCAGGTCTGCCCTGCCTACACACCCCTCAATATTCTATGGATACGGCTAACTCTGAGAGCTTTAAGCTCTGCTCCTGGAATGTTCGAGGTCTTCAGAAATTAGCAAAGAGGAAGGCGATTCTGACCTTTTTAAAGAAGGAGAATGTCTCTATTGCTTTATTACAAGAAACCCATATGGGGCCCAACGACATCGCTAAACTCCAAAAGAGTTTCGTGGGACACGTCTTCGCCATAAACTATTCTACATTCAGTAGGGGAGTGGCCATATTGATCAATAAAAATCTCCCCTTTATACTCATAACTTCCTCTTTAGATAGCCAAGGTCGCTATGTGATTATCAAAGGGGTTCTTAACACTTTGAGTGCCAGCGACGTCATAACTCGTTTTATTAGCTGTCGCTGTTAAAAGGTTTTATTCATCCTACATCCATGCAATTAATCGCTGTCGGACTTGGACTGTCTGAAACCAACAATAAATAATAACAACAAAGAACATGGCAAATATGAAAGGAATGGGGTGTGCTGAGAGCAGAGTGTAGATGTGTCCAATGTCCATTCTATTCCACTATAGCTATAGAGTTTAGTTCTTATTTATTTATTTATTTATTTATTTATTTATTTATTTATTTATTTATTTATTTATTTATTTATTTATTTATTTATTTATTTATTTATTTATTTATTTATTTATTTATTTATTTATTTATTTATTTATTTATTTATTTATTTATTTATTTATTTATTTATTTATTTATTTATTTATTTATTTATTCACTGTCATTTGGAGTGTTGGTGTAGTGCTTTTATTTATTTTCAGACATCACAATGCCTCATTGAGGCATGACTGTAAATGTAAAACGTAATTTGTAATGAGACAAAGATTGTCGTATTTATTATTATTATAATTATTTAATTCCGAGGATGTCTGTAGAATCCGCAATCACCATGATTTCTCCCAAATAAAGGCCTTAAGAACACGGCTCACACCAGTCTGTCCGACTTACGACTGCTCTTCCTTGCTTGTAAATCCTGCTCTTAGCTACGAGCAAATCCCCAAGAAGGAACTGTTAGTGCATGCCAAAATCGAGCCGGAAAGGTTGCAAGTGGAGCTACGATGAAATTAGTTCATAACGTTTCTTGTAAGTCCGTTGGTGAGGTCCAATGAATGGGTCTCTGACTTTTAGGTTTTAACCCAAGTTACGTTTTAATTCTGGTTCAGACCTACTAGCAATGCTAGAATATAAACACTTAATTGGGATAAGAGATCACATAAACATTTTATGGCCTCATAAAGGCAGAGCCACATTCATTGTTTATGGAGCATCACCAGACTTTCACAGATCAGAGGGTTCTTTCATTGATTTCTAGCTTTAGGAGAGAGTGGTGCGTGTTCACAAATACTGACTGAACTGCCCTGGAGCACAGGAAGAACATTATGTGAATTCTTAAAATGGCCTTTAAAGGAGGGCAACACAACAAAACAACATGTTGCGTCAGGACTACACTTTGGAAATTCTGTGGATATTTTCCGATTATGAGGTCTGGATTTCAGTGTGCATGTCCAAAAGGCACTTGCATCAGTGTTTCTTTATTTTGAGATAATCAAAGCAGAAAATGTTAGCAATTGTTAGCTTTGTACTATAAGGGTTACAATTAGGGATGCTCGATATTGGCTTTTTTACCGATACCGATATACCGATATTGTCCAACTCTTAATTTCCGATACCGATATATGCAGGGTTTCCCCCGCCAAAAAATGGAATAATTTCAGGTAATTAACATCACATATCTCTTGTTGTGGAATTAACACAACATTATGCATACTTTTGACAATAAATAAAATCAGAATTTGTTCTTACTTGCTTGCCTGGGTAAATAAAGGTTATAGAAATGTAAAAAGAAAATAATAATACAATTTTTTTTAATTTTTTTTTGAAAACCGATACCGATATTTTCCGATATCACATTTTAATGCAGATATCGGCCGATAATATCGGTAGGCCGATAATATCGGACATCCCTAGTTACAATAATACAAATACGATACAAATGTACGAGTTTACAATATATTGGATAGGAGCACTGTGTGGGTCCTGAGTTATACCAACAGGAACCAGGTGCTATTTGGGATGGGTTAGATCAATAGCATTTAAGAGGTTTAAGTTGGTCTCCTTAGGGGGGCTTTCACACTAGCCATTCGGGGTCGAATCAGAGCACGATCGCACCAAAATAGTGTGATAAGAACGCTCCCCCCCGTCACCGGGGACGCTGATTCTGTCCAAGACGGGACCGCTGTAATAGGTGGTCTCGGGTGCACGCCAGTGTCCCCGACAACGGAGCGGGGCGTGGTGTGAAAGCAAAGCTGTAATGCTTTCATGCTTGCTTGAATTTTGTGTGTGTACGCAAACCAGAGGGGGGAGAGGGAGGGGGGGAGTTCACACTCAAGGACGGAGTGAGGACGGAGCGGAGCACCCGTTCCTAATGAGAAGACACCCTTAGTATAATAGTTCACTTGAAGGTTGTTTCTGGCAAACAAACATTTTCTTTCCAAGGCACAGTGTTCCATAGCAAAAATCCAAATGCCTTTTTTATGACATGGCTAAATACAACAATTTAAAAGAAAATTGCATACCTCCAACAAGAGCCTTCCTTAATGATGTTAAGTGAGTGGACAGAAAGGACTTTGTTTGTGACAAACCAGATAGCAGAGAGGAGCTTATAAAACGATCCCTTTAAAGTTGCTTGATTGATTGATTGAAAACTTTATTAACAGATTGCAGAATGGGTACAATACAGTACAGCTCAATACAAACAACTGCTAAGAGGATGAAGACCAGAACTTTTCTTTTTACATTTACCGGGGCCAGTTTCTAATTGCAGGCACCTGTAGGTGCTCTTTGAGAGCTGGTTTTGAAGGAGGGTAGGGATTCACATTCCTTTACGGCTGTGGGTAGGGCGTTCCACATTATTGTGGCATAGTTGCGAAATGTGTTTAGCCCCTTGTTTGAGCCGAATCTGGGTTAAACGTGATTTGTGGAACTCAAATCACCGCCTGGCCACTGGTGCTGCCATTGGAATTGGATTGTGTGTGACTGTCATGTATATATATTCCAATGTTCCAATGTAAATGATTGTAAATGAAACATCCAGGATGTCTTTTGTCCAGCAGCTGTGTTGGACGGAGACCCTAGAGGGGCTACATCTGCTGCCTGCACAGGGTCTG